>NW_007060600.1:166543-212397 GCF_000164805.1 Carlito syrichta | reverse complement strand
AGACCTCATCTCTACAAAAAAATCAAAAAATCAGCCGGGGCGTGGTAGCGCATGCCTGTAATTCCGGCTACTTGGAAGGCTGAGGTGGAAGGGTCGCCGGAGCCCAGCAGGTCGAGGCTGGGGTGGCCGGGAGCAGCTTCTGCACTCCAGTGTGGGCGACAGAGTGAGACTCCAACTAAAAAAAAAAAAAAAAAATTATTCTTAATGACTGATTAGATGCATATTTGATATTGTTTAATTTTCTTGAAAGCAAAGTGTTGGAAACCTCCTGCTTTATAAAGTGATTTGTTACTCACTCATTAGATCATTCACTTTTTCACTACCGATACCATTATTTCAACATGCAACATTTTGGGCACTCCTGAATGTTTATACCAAGGGTAAGATCAAAATTAAGAAACGTATTAAAGGTATCTTCCTTTTAGAATGTGGAAGAAGGGAATTTGTGACGATATGTTGGTAAAGAACTATCCCAGATATTTTCTCAGAAGAACTAGTCTTAGAAAAGAGTGAAGGTGAGTGGATATCACAAAATTAATGCCTTTAAGACTGTGTGTGCATGGGTATCTCTTGGAAAAATTATTAAGCATATCCAGTGGAACCGTTACCCCATATTGAAGACAGGAGCTTGTTGACTGAAGTACCCAAAGCATCTTAACACTGCTTGCTACTGCTCCATCTGAGAAAACAATGTGTGTGAATAATGAATACACTCACAAAAATGTGAGATTGGTATTGTGATTATCCCCATATTTCCAAAGAGGAAAATTAAATTGAAGTTGAGGATTCATCATATTTATTACTTAAGGTTGACTGCTCTAAAATGATTTCCCATTGTTGTACAAAACATATTTAATTCCTCTGGGACTTCATGAAAATGACTCCTGTTGTGGAGGCTAATCCACGTGGATTCAATTTTCGATTGGTTTGATCATTAAGGTTACTAGAAGATATTTTAAATGATAAAACAGGGATTATCCCTTCATCCCCTATCCACTTAAACGTGAAACTGTAGTTTATACGGGACAATGATATACACAGCAATCTGTACATTTTTCCATATTTTTCAGGTGAATATACACTAGGATTATAAAATAATTTTCTTTCTATTAAATATCACGAATATTCATTTATAACTCACACATATGATTACTAATGCTTATGTATCTCAAAATAACTTCACATACTAGGCAACCATTATATGATATATTGAATATAAAGTATCATTTGAGCTATTAACTCAAATGTTTCATAGTATTGCCATCTACTTTTGTTGTGAAAATAAAATTTTGGAGATATCATACAACTTGCTTAGCAGTCATGGTTATTGTTTATGTAGTTTCTTTATGCTTCATTCAAAAATATATTGGAAGGAAGAAATACTAAGTCATGATAAGATAGTCGATTTCAGCTGGGCTTGGTGGCTCAGCCTGTAATCCCGTGCCTTGGGAGGCTGAGGTGAGTGGATTGCCTGAGCCCTCGGGTTCGAGACCTGCTTAGGTAACTTGGCGAGATCTCATCTCTACAATAAATCAAGAAACTAGCTGGGAGTGGTAGCGCGTGCCTGTAGTTCCAGCTACTTGGAAGGCTGAGGTGGAAGGATCGCCGGAGCCCAGCAGGTGGAGGCTGCAGTGGCCGGGAGCGGCCACTGCACTCCAGTCTGGGCGACGGAGTGAGACTCCAACTCAAAAAAAAAAAAAAAAAATAGTTGATTTCTAGTCTTTATATAGAGTGTGCTTTTTGCCCTTATTATAAATAGAAATAAGTGTAGAATACATATGTATGTATAGTGTAAATATATATGTATTTTTACAGGTAAAACAATCATCTTTTTTTTTTTTATATAAGATAAAAGACTTTCTCTGCCACCCAGGCCAGAGTGCAGTGGTGTAATCATTGCTCACGGTAACCTTGAACTCCGGGGCTCCAGATATCCTTCTGCCTCAGCCTCATAAGTAGAATGTTTTTCCACACATGTACTCGGTAGGTGGTTTTTGAATGAATATATGGAGAATATAGTTACTGACTTCTTTGTGCTCCATGGTCTATATAATATATTTTATTGACTCCATATTGATTTTATTCAGTTAATGTTTATTAAGTTTGAGTTAGTATTCTCCACAAAAGTGGATGTTTATTCAGAAAAGAAATGTAATTTAAGTATACTTTAAGAAAGTGATTGACAGTAGTGGAACACTGTCAGGGGATGGGGCATATAACACCAATAAGGGTACCCACACTTTATCTGTATGATGACCACTTCTGTACTTAGCCCTGAATTGTACCTCATATCCTTAAAATTAAATAAAAAGAAATATAATTTAAGCATTTCATTTATTAGCTTAAGTACTATCATGTCAGATATGCATGTAGCTGTCAGATGCCATTTAAATATATAATAGCAGTCTATCTTACATTACATCAATGATTTGTTTTATAGAAAAAGATATAGACTTTTTTTCCTCCTTATGTCCACTTCAACTATATCTTTATCCTAAAAAGACAAGATTTTGTTTTCTCATAGTGGTAGATATGCTTTAGGGAGTTAGTAAGATTTATCCTATGGATTTCATTAATGAGATTATGGTAATGAGGTTTTAAGGCTTACCCACCTTATGTATGCGTATGATTTTATATTTGCATAAATAAACATTAAAATAAACATATATATTTATAAATATAAATATAAAAGATACGTATATATATAAACATACATACTTCATATATATATAATTAGTGTTCTGGGAAATGAATTTTTTTATTCAGGATTCATCTTATTTATTTATTAAAATTTTTTTTTTAAATTTTAAAGATGTGGGGTACAATTCAGGGTTAGTATACAAACGTTGATTATGCAGCTACCCTTGTTGATGAGGTATGCCCCTCCCTCCCCTAGCAGTTTCCCTCAACAGCCAATCCCACCCTCCCTCCCTTGGCCATTTCCCACTACTGCCAATTCCTTTCTTATAGTATTTTGATCATTGTTCAAGGTCCACTTATGAGTGAGAACATATGGTATTCTGTTCTTTGTTTCTGTGATGGATCACTGAATATGATCGACTCTAAATCCATCATTTTTAACAAATATTTACTATCTGCAATCATGTTCCTTTCTTAGCGACTAACCCCAAATGATAGACAAAAGTTTATTTATCTTTATATCAACATAGTCTAAAAGTCACCTGTTGAAGACCAAAAACTCAAATGGTAGTGCATGATTGCCCAAGATTCAGGCTTTTTTCTCTTATTACTTTAGTATTTAATACATGAGTTATATTTCATAGTTTCAGATGGCTTTGTAAGTTCTAGATATAATGTACACATTCCATTGTTATGAAAGAGTAATATATGAATAAGTGTATAATTTTGCCCTTTAAGCATACTTAAATGCAACATTTTTACTTATATACCATTCAACAAAAGATGATACTACCTGGATGGAAGGGAGGTTTACAAAAAGGGTTTTTGTTCCATGTACCTCTGGCCTAGCTAAAATGTATAGATTTTATTTGATGAAAAGTTTGCATATTGGTGAAAAATTAATATACCTATGCTACCTTTCTTTTGGTTGATATTTACATGGTTAATAATCCTTTAGCTCTTCACTTTTAACCTTAGTCTTACAGTTAATTTTTTTAGACAATGTATATTTAGGCCTGCTTTTTGCACACAATCTGGGAATACTATTCAACTGTTGTGTTTAGAACATTCATATTTAAAGTGGTTATTGATACCGTTAGATTAAAATCTGCTATCTTGCTGTTTGCTCTTCACTACATTTTTTTTCCTACTTTCTTTTCCTGCCTTCTCTCTTCTTATCATTATAATTTTTAATTTGTTTAGTTTTTGTTTATATTAGCTTCCAATAACTGCCATAACAAATTACCACAAACCACATCCCTTTTAACAACAAAAATGTATTCCCTCACAATTCTGAAGGCTGGAAGTTAAAGGCATTGCCACAGCCATGCTCTCTCTGAACTCTTTATAAGAGAATGCTTCCTTGTCTCTTTTAGCTTCTGGTGGTTGCTAGTAATTCTTGCTCTATCTTGGCTTGTAGCTATATAACTCCAGTCTCTAACTTCATCGTCACAAAATTTTCTATCCTGTGTTTCTGTGTCTTAATTTTCCTCTTTGTGTAGAGTCACCAGTAATATTGGATTTAAGACCCACCATAATTCATTATCACCAAATCTTAACTTGATTGAATCTGCAATGACCTTATTTCTTAATAAGGTCACATTTACAGATGAGGAAAAGACATGAATTTTTAAGGGACACTGCTCAATCCATTAAAATGATTGAGAATTTACAACATACATGTAATAATAATATATGTTCATCTTCAAATAATGCTACATTGTTCCATGTGTAGTGAAGGAAGTTTATAACAGAATATTCTCATTTTCACCTTCCTATTCACTGTTTTCATTTGCTTAATTTTTTGCATTTTCTACACACACCCAATATATTTTTAGTATTACTTTTAAATAGGTATCTGTTAGAGCCATTACAAAAGAGAAAAAGAAGCTATTATACTTTTTTTATTCATTCCTCTTTGATGTGTTTTCCTTCTTTATGTAGATCCAACTTTTTGAACTATATTATTTTCTTCTGCCCAAAGAACATTTTTTAACATTTCTTTTAGGGCAGATCTGCTGACAATAAGGCCATGAATTCCTTCAATTTTTGTTTGAGAAAATCTTTTTTACTTTTAAAGAATATTTTTGTTGACTGTAGAATTCTGATTTGACATTTTTCCCCTTACAAGACTGATGATCACCCTCTATTGTCTTCCTCCTTGCACAACTTCTGATAGGAAAACTTCTATAATTTTTATTTTTATTTCTATCTAGATAAATTGTCCCATTCCTCCTATTCTGAATGCCTGCAAATTTTTTTCTTTGTGCCTGGTTTTCTTTAGTTTGACTATGATAAACCCAGCTTCAGGCTCTTATTGTTAATTTGTTTGTCTTAATATCTTTCTTGCTTGGTGCTCTCTGAACTTTTTGGGTTTATGTGTCGATGTTTGTCAATATTTTTGAAAAAAATTAAGGCCATTATTTCTTCATTTTGTCTTTCCTGTTTATTTTTTTCTTTTGATATGTTTATTACATATATGTTCTGCCATTTGATATTCCACAGTCCCTGAATATTTGTTCTTTTAAAAATTTTTTCTCCTTGCATTTTAGTTTGAATAATTTTCACTCATCTATATTCAAGTAAATTAATCTTTCTCAGCTGTGCTGAATTTACTGATGAGCCCAACAAAGGTACACCCTTTTTCTCTGTTTTTAATTTCTAGTATTTTCTTTTTAACTCTTAAAATTTCCATCTCTCTGCGGACATTATCCATCTGGTTTTGGATACTGTCTATCATTTCCACTGGAGGCTAAACATATTTATTATATTTATTTTCACTGACCTAAAGAAAGACGCTGAGGCACAGAATAGAATTTTAATACGTTTGCTGGAGCCAAAGTGAAGACAGCTGTGGGGAACACGTTTCCATGCTGCCTTGGCAGTTCTTTTTTTTTTTTTTAGTTTTAGTTTCAGGAGCTACAAGTATGTGTTTGTTACATGGGCATATAGTGTGCCAATGGGGATTGGACCATGCAAGACATACAGGATTTTAAAAGTAAAATTTAGCAGGATCTGGACTGATAGAAAATTGTTTGACAGGAATTTTCACAGTTTAATAGAAATGACATTGCTTACTGTTTGGCTATGTATTGTTGATTATAGGGTATACAATATGTGGTCCAGTATGTGGCATTTTATGGTTACTTGGCATAATTTAGCCTAGAGCCCACGTAGTAAGTGGCTCCAAGTGGGAGTGAGATGTGATGTGACTGCTCTCATATGCCAATGCCCTTCTGGGCTTGGTAATATAAAGGGGGTTGCATTCCTTAGACAAAAAGGTCTTTTTTTTTCTTTCTCATTCTAAATGAGAAATTCCAATTCCAATTTATGTAGTAATTCCAATTTATGTGTCGTATCTGAGTCTGGTTTGGTTGATTGCTTTGTCTTTTCAGTTTTCTCTTCTATTCTTTGGTTTTTACTTTTTGGCATGCTTTGTGTCTTTAGCTCATTGGGAGCCAGATGTATGTAGATAATTAGATAAGCAGGACTTAGGACGATGAAATATGTTAATCTAGATGAGAGTGGTGCTGTGTTTGATATTGTTGTAACGATGAGAGTGAGTAGCTTGAAATTCTTCTTATCATCTTGTTTAACTTTGCCTTCTTTGCATAGAGACTTCCTTATGGGCTGCTTTTCAGAGCAATTTGCTTACAAGTCTCTCTTTACTATTATTCATAGTTAAGAGAGTTTTATTAAAGTTGTGGTAGGATGTAAGAGAGGAGTGTTCTCTAATCTTTGAATTATGTCTTAATCTTTAGTTCACAATGAATCCATATCTTGGGAGGATAGCCTTTGTAAGCATTCTATCCTTTCTTCAAGGTTCAGTTTTTATTTTTCTGCTCCTTAATCTCGTCTTAAATTGCACTGTGTGTGCTGTTGTGTTCCAACCCCCTCTTTTTAAACTATATATATATATATATATATATTTTTTTTTTTTTTTCCCTATGTGAGATAAAGTCGCAAGTAGGAAGGCAGAGTTCTCATCCTATAGTTGGGGTAGAATTACACAGATGTCTTGGGAATGTATGAACCCTAGAGATGAAGTATTTTATTCCATTAGGAAGAGAATGCTCAGTAGTTTTCACAGTGGCTACACCTCCCTTTCTCTTGCTAGTACCATGGAGTGAAGGTGGAGAGCAAGCTTTCTCCATATTTTTTTCCCCCAATTCACTCTGGGAGCACCTGGTATAGTTCCTAAAGGAAAAATCTGCAAAACTGTGTCCCTTGCCCCACTGGCCTGTGACTGTGACCCTTATGACTGTTATTCTCATTCTATCCCGTGAGTGTCCTCCAGCAATTAGTTGAAATTTGTAGTTTAATGTTTCTACTGGCTTATATGACTTCTGGCTGCTTCTCTCAAGGTAAACAGTTTGTTCAGATCTTATGTTTTTCTGGAGCTATCTGTCTCTTCAGATTTCAGTATGCTAGGTTTCTACGTCACCTCACTTCTATAAAGGATCGAGAAAAATTTATTGCCTTTCAGGTTGTCCTGCTTCTTCTTGTTATAAGAATGAGAATGAGAATGTTCAAGTTCTTTTCTCTTCTGAACTGAAACCAGAGACTCCACATGATACTTTAAGTAAATACCACCAACAAAAGAGTAGGAGCGATTTGTTTGGGTTTCATCATGAAAAAAGGACTAATTCCATCATACAATTGCAACAATTTTTCACTTTAGTTAATGGAACAAGAAGTGTCATTATATTCTTCTTTCTACTTCTATTTTTATATTCTTTCTTAAGCTCCCCTGATAAACATGTAATTTGTTTGTAATTAATTTTATACAGAACATTAGGTACATGTTCACAAAATGTCAAGATCAGGTAAAAATATAGTATAAAAACAGATGTTTAAATAACCAAAAAGTAAAAAAAATCACATAAGCGTTGAAACCATAATTGTCAAGCTAATAAATGAAACCAAAGTTCCCATTTGTCTCTAAACTTCCAGGAGGCAAGAAAAAAAGGGGTAAACATGATCAATTATCTAGTATTTTTCAGAAAGTCCTCAGAGAACATAAAAACCTCTTAGTGCTAAATTGCACAAGAACTTTCTCAGTGGGAAATATATCTTATTGGAGAATTGGTAACATACATAGTGTCCTAAAAAATGCGACATTAAACTGTGCAGTTCTATTAATTGAAGCAACCTTAAAGAAAAGTCAAAGGTCAAATATAAATGATATTCACAGTCATGGATAATGAAGATAGCTCAAGATAAGCTAATATGATCCAATTATATAGGATTCTTATTATTCCTTTTGATCTTAGAATAGGATTTATCAAATCCACAGGAAATATTGCATATTGAATATTGTGGCAACTCGATTCCATGATTATGCCCAAAGACCCTCTACTCCTGGTATTTACATTATGTAATCTTCTCTAACATTGTATTAGGTTTGGTCTGTGTGAACAATAAAATATGGCAGAAGTGTTGGTTTATGGTTTTGGACTATGATATAAAAGGCTTTGTGACATTTTCTATCCTCTTTCTCTTGGATCATTTGCTTTGAGGGAAACCAGCTGTCATGTCATAAGGACACTTGAGTATTCCTATGTAGAGAGCCACATGACAGGAAATTGGGGACTCCTGGCAAAAACCCACCTTGGAAGGGACTCTTTTAGCCCCAAATCAGTGTTCAGATGACTGTAGTTGCAGCCAACAACTTAACAACAACCTCAATAGATTTTTTGAGACAGAACACACAACTAAGTTACTGCCAAATTCCAGACCTACAAAACCAGTATTGTTTTAAGCTAAGTTTGAGGTAATCTGTTACCCAGCAGTAGATAACCAATTTATCTTTCTTTTAGGAAGTCTTTTGTAAATTTTACCTGTTTCATCTAGATTTGGGACAGGAACTGTTGAGATCTGTATGGTTGGACTTCTGAAAAACTTTTAAAATATTGTTTTAATCTAAAACTGGTTAAATGTAGTGCATTTTGCTTTCAAAACAAGATCTTATAATCGTTTAGAAAATTCACCAACTCTTGCAGACAGTAAAGATCATCCAAAAAGCCACACAAAGACAGGTTACATTCATTAACTTAACAAATATTTATTATAGCTTGCTCTCTCCCAGCCATTGTGTAGGCATGAGGTCACACAGACATATAAACTTAGCTCCTCTTGTATGGAATTGTTCTGTTGCTGTTCTATCTTACATGCAGGTTTTCAGTTGAATAATCAGAGGCATTTCTCAAAAAATGTAGGCAGTAATAGGTTGGGCTTGAAAATTTTTAGTAGTTTTTACAACACCGGGAAAAAAAAATCAATACACCTCTCATAGATTATCTGATTTTAAGCAACTTGGTTTCTCAGTGTACCTGCCAGGTTTAATTATGAACAAAGTGTTCCTCTTGATAGCTGAAAGAATTGTCTTGTCGTATGAAGTATATAACCTTGCTGATCTCAGAGAACTACCTATCAAAATCAATGACTTTGGTTTAAGAATAATTGTCATTAATTCCCTATTTTTAGTTGTATATGTTATATAAAAATAAAATTCAAAAAAATGGGGGAAAAATTATTTCCTTGTACAATTTTTTAGTGAACAAAAAAGTGGACATATTCTGACTGTTGAAGATTAATTTCTTCAGTGAAAATGTGAAGTGATAGCTTCTGCTAGCCTTTGTTTTTTTTCAGATAGAAATAGTAAATAATGGACAGAACTAAATCATTATTTGTTTTAAAAATCCACATTGACATAGTCAAGTATGCAAACTAAATCATTTTCAAAATTAATAAAAATTTCAGACACATTAGTGTGTCTATGTGATTGCACCTACATACTCTTTGCTCCAGCACCAATGTGATCGCCTTTACATCAGCTGTAATGTTTGGAACTGACTGAAAATTATTCATAATTGCTTTGCCAAATCTGCCATACTTCACTCAGATAGATGATATCTACTGAAAAAAAAAAGAACATCAATGCAGAAAAACTCAAAAACACCACTAATTTGCCATTACTGGGGCATATGGTGCTTTAGATAAGGAAAATTTTACTGATTGTGGAAAATTGTCTTGTTTATCCCTGAAAGGACTGCCACTGATTTTTTTTTTAAAAGAAGAACAGGGAAAGCATACAAATGAAAACTCCCAAACTACTAAATAAAGCATGTTCTATTTTTCGCCCTGACAGTCAACTTCTGTAATTACAAACTTGAAAAAATATGTATAATTTATAATACTCTGTCATTGAAAATTAATACAAAAATAAAGTTTACTGAAGGTTATCATTGCATGTCTAGATGATTCTATTAATACTTCAGTAATGTTTAGATAAGTATTAGAGGCACATATTTAAGGGAATATTATTTATTTATTTTTTGAAATTCACTTTTTTCTTGGTTTTAGTTCATCAAAATTGCTAATAGTGCTTTAATAGTCACTATTAAGTCTTGAAATCTTTTTAATAATTTCAATTTGTCAATATTTTGCTCTGTTGAGGAAGTAGCAATTGGAATTATTTATACAATTTTTTAAACATTGTAAATTCATGAAAATTAAGTGTAAATTTTACATACAATGTTAAAATATTACAACGTGGCTGCATAAATAACAGTTTTCAAAAAATATAGACAAAAATGCTGTTAACTGTGAACATCTGAAAAATCAAAATCAAAATCTGTTTAACAAACAAAGCCTAAATTACTAGGGTAATGAAGTATGGAAGAATATTCATACTTTAGATCCACATTAAAGAGATAGAGAGGGAGAGAGACTGAGACAGAGAATTGAGGATTGGACTCAATAATGTTGAGAAAGTCAATCAGGAAACTGGAAATTAGTCTGCTTGTGATATCATAGCTTCATATTACTGGAGTCTGTAATGTCTGGAAAATAATTTGCAGATGTAAACAAAGTTAAGTAGTAATTTAGAGTCTTATCATCCCATGAATAAATATATTAGAATAAATAATTACGCACATATATTATAGTAAACATAACTCATATGATATTGACATAGTTGCTGTTATCATTACAAAATGTGACAATATAATTATATAGGTTGTTATCACATAGATCATGATGTTCAAAATCTTATAAAGAAATAGCAAGATTTGTATATTAATTCTTCAATTCTGCTTTCAATATTTTTATTGCAAAATTTTTATAGTGAAAACTGATTTCTATAATAAAACTATTGTAGAGAGTAGTTTTGCAGTTATTTTTTACATGAATTCTCCCTGTAATGGCCATGCTAATGTTTTATTTACTAGTTTTATTGCTCTTGTATAATTGGACTATCACTTTTGTTACATATTCAGAGGGATAATTTTTTTTTATCAGAGAAAGAGTTCTTTAAATTTTAAAAAAACTATGTTTAAATTATTTTAAAGTTAAATAATCAAACCTAGGATGGTTTGAATTTTTTCATAATTTATTGCTAGCTATGTTAGTAGAAAGCAATAACTTATGCCACATAATTACAGATAAACCTTTATAATAAGTTTATGCTTTGGCCAAATGTGACAGTTAGAATTAGCATTTTGTTTGAGCATCTTCCATGGAATTTGAATGAAATCCCCCATTTTTATGATTCTTGTGCATCTTATATCAAGTATAGTTGAAATCTAATTGCTTGAACATTCAGAATTTAGATACAATTACCATAATATTCCTGAGTGAATATTATGTCAAATTTGATATGTGCTTTATCAAGATGTCTCAATTTTATTTCTTTTAAAAGATGAATATATATATACATTTATATTTTGTTGTTGTTTGCTTGTTTGTTTTTTGAGAAAGGAGGATTTATTGAAAGGAAAAAAAAAAGCTCCCAGAGCAGGAGGGGACCTGAATGAGTTGCCTAAAAATGAATATATTTTTATAATAGAGCCATGGTCTTGCTATTTGCTCAGGCTGGTCTCAAACTCCTGCCCTCTAGTGATCCTCTTGCTTTGGCCTCCCAAAGTGCTAGGAAACAGGAAGAAGCCACTGTACCTAGTTCAACATGTTTCACTTTTAAATATAGAGATGCAAATTGAAATTAAAATGGCAAACAATTTCTGAATTGTTGTTAAAAACTTTTATTGTGAAGCATGGATGAAGGAAGAAACGAATTCTAGATTTTCGATCAAACCTTTTTGTTCTACATTTTTTGTAGTAATTTTAGAAATCAATTGTTCTTGTTTCAGTTCTTCTTGAATCAAACCTATACATTTGAAACTTTTTCTTATTTCTTATTAACTCAACAATGTACAAAATAAATGAATATTAATTGTTCAATAGGACTTTTAGTCCTGATATTACCTAATTAAAATGAATAACTTTACAATTAAAATGCTATGTTTGACTTCTCTGAATATACTGACTGATAAATAGTATCACTTGGACTTCTTCAGTTCAGAAGGAAATTATTTGTTTTATTATCTTTGTATCCATTCCATGTGTTCAGTCATTCTAGCATCAAATTTCAGAATCATTTTTAGTAAACCTACTTTTTCTATTGTTTCTGTAAATGTATTGTTTCTAGGAAAACCAAAAAACATAACTATAAAGTATATAATTTTTAAGGAAAACTAAAATTATAATTTATACTGGTAATGTCCTGTCTCTTTTAAAGTCTGTCAATTGTTTAGAGTTTATGTTAGCCTTTTCTCAATCTTAAAGTTATGTAAGTGCTTATTGGTGTGCAAGCAACATTTCATGATTGACAAACTTTTTAAAAAAATCATCTGTGGTAAAGTATTTTTATCTGAGCATTTTAAATTGTAATTTGATAAGGATACTTTTCTTGCTAATTCTCTGTTTAAATTAGTAATTAAATCTTCATTAAATCAATAATTTATAATACCTTAATTGGAAATTTTATGTGTGTGGTGTTGGACAGACATCTGCTCACTTTCATTGTCTCTTATTTTAACATTTTAAGCATATTGGGTTTTGAAATTTCTCTTTGTTTTGTACAACAAAAGAGAGCTAAATTTTAAAAAGTGAACTAATTTCCATTTCTACTTCTTATATGATTTTAACTTATACTCTAAATAACATTCTAAATAATATACACAATAAAAAATAATTGCATTTAGAGTATATAAGATATAAATATCTATTCATTGCAAAAGGAGTACAATATCAAAAAATAATTTTTCATACATTTTAAAGCATCATTTTTTCTAAAATATTAAAAAGAAGATATTCAAATTTACTAAAATTATAATTAATTAATATCAAAATATTAAATAAAATATTTGAATGGATCTAAAGTTATTTATTTAATTTTAAAAACCAAACCAAAATGTAATATCTTTATAAAAATAAAATTATTAACTTAACTACCACTAAAGGACACCTTGTTAATTAAATAATTGGTATAATGCTTTCTATACATTATATCTGCCTTCTATCTTACAAGTTAAAAAGGAAGGTCAATTATTTCTCAGGTAAAGTTTCTTAGCTGCTATGTTCATTTTATGTCAGTGCTGTGCTAATTCACGAGTACCTCTGTCAGGACAAATTGGAACAAAAGAGAAGCATGAAAATAGACACAGCACCACTGGCAAATGATTCTTTCCTGTGTAAACTTCGTTGCACTAACACTTATCTGAGAGAAAGAATCTGGTGATGAATTTTTTATAAACAAATGCCCACACTGCTCAAGTCTTCCCTGCCTTGAAAGGCAGTGCTATCTCCAATATTGGTAGTGACATAGCCCTTAAATCTTTACTCACTCAGTTGCTCTTGGTCCTAAGAAAGTTAAAGAAAAGAAAACAATCCTTCCCTGGGGCTTGAACCTTGCCAATCATGAGAGTGAATGTTGGCTAGGGCTTTGGGTACACAGTGTTAGTTCTGAGAGACAGATCTCAAGGGGCAGAATAAGGGAAGTGCCATGAAGGTTTTTGCAGTAAGACATATGGGAACTTGTAAAACACGAGGCTCTGAACAAGGGCTCTTCTGCTTGAATGTAACAAAAATTGCATTTAATAGTCAATGATATGCAATTTTATAAGAAAATACTTCAGAATATTGACTGCAATATTTCTAGTTAAGACATTTTTCTGTTTGTGAATGGAATTCACTAATACATAAATCAGTTAAAATAAGTAAATCGATAATATAGTTTTTATTAGAATAAATTTAATCAGATATATCAGCTGTAGAGAGGCAGCATGCTTTAACAGAAAAAAACGTGCATTCTAAAATTAGATTTTTCTGAATTCTGTTTCTGATTTCAGCACTTTAGGACTTTTTGGTACTTTAAACGTCAACTGGAGTATCAGGCTGCGTCAACCTTTGTTGGGCATCACTGGTCCCTTAATGTGTTCTTTGCTTCTACTCTCATCAATCTGAACCTCTTAGATTTTGAGCCACTTCTTTCCTTCTCCCAGGGATCTTTTCCTTCATCTTGGCTTCTGGTTCAAGTTTCCAGACAACAGAATCCTTCTAATTTTTTTCTCCAAAGAACCTGGATTATAAGAGTAAGAGATGTAGAAAAACAACTCTCTGGTTTGACTCCAAAGTAAAGCAAATCTTGGCTGCTTATTTTTGTTTTGTAGAAGCAATAGAAATGACTCAAAATGCATATTATATTCTTAGAGTCTTTAATTTCTCTGTGGTATCAAATAATTCATTCTACCATCTTGGTTGATTTTGTATCAGAGTTCCTGAAAAGTGGTTGCAAAACGCCCTACCACAGAAAGGATTTAAGGCTAGGGGAGAAAAAAATCTATTCAGATAGATAGATAAGCAAATGGATAGATGATACACACATATGTACATATGTATACACACATATATTGACACACACACAAATATATATATTCACACACATATATATGAAGTTTAATGATACTTGCCTAGCATAGTTGTTGAACATAATAGAAACAATGCTTGCAAAACATCTTGCATGAAATAGGTATTTAGTCAATTGTGGCTATGATTCTATGCTAAGTTTTTAAGTACTGGAATAATACTAATAAACATTAATTATTATATAGGTAGTATCTTCAAGTCTATGTTTTTCTTTGCAAAATAATATTTATGAAATATTGTGTATAATTTGAAATGATTCCTTTCTGTTGCCATTACTTTCATTTTCCCAGCTTTCAGTTTATATGGTTTTTCTGAGTTGAAAATGGAAATAAATAGAATCAAAAACTCACTTTTTATAATGTCTAATTAAATTGGGCTTTATACAAAAATATCAAGTCAGGACTAAATTTCACCTGGCAAGCCAACACTGATGTCAGCAACCTTGAAAGTTGATGAGTAGACTCTGTAGTTATATATGAATTTAGATTGAGAGTGTGACACGAATGCACGTTTCCACCAAGGACACCAAGAGAGGAAGTTTCAGCAAAGTCATGTTTGTTAGGTACATAACCTAACTTAATGCCCAAATGGGCTTTATGATAGCAATTTTGAGCTCTGTATCAATCACAAGTCTCATGACTAAAAGCAAAACATTATTTTTGACTTTGATACATAATAATTGTGTCAATCAGTTACTGAAATCTCCATGGCAGGGGTAAGAGAATATGTCCTGTCAAAGACTTCTACCCAAAAGTGACACATTGCTTTCCCCCCAAAATTTCATTAACTCAGCTGGCAATGACTAACTTTAAGAAGTTAGAGAACCCACCATATGCCAGGAGAGAGTAGAAATGGAAACATTGATAAATGACTTCTGATATCTACATCATGACACAGTGGCTTTTCAAATAAAGTTATCTTTTGAAACTTTGTGGTTGTCAGAAGTTTTTGGTTAGGTTAGTGAATCATTTTTCTATTTTATTAAGTACAAGTATAACATCGTAAAACAAAAATTTTTCCTGTATCAAACTTGTTAAGAAGCCAGAAATACAAAATTTGTGAATCTGTTTTTGTAATGTCAAGCAAGAATAGGAAAAGTAATACCTTCATACCCAGAAAACATAAACATATTTTAGTGTGTGTGTGTGTGTGTGTATATATATATATATATATATAGAGAGAGAGAGAGAGAGAGAGAGAGAGAGAGAGAGATTTCTAATAGCCACTTCCTCTATACTGTATTTTAATAACAATAATCTATTTAACCGGCCTATTTCTTTTTCCTTCTATTAAAATAGGATTGTTAGAAAGATAGTCAAATGGATTTATGTTAGAAAAGGAAAGCAAAATAATATTTGGAATTCATTGAAGTAGAAGGAAAGGTATTTTATCTCTTAATTTCATCTCATAATTTTAAATAATGTATTGTTTCTTACTGTAGACCTCAAGGGAAAATAAAAGTTACACTTATTCAAAATTATACATGCACATCTAATATTTTATAGTATATTTAATTACATAAACTTTGAAGTCTCTTTTCAAACCAGACAGAAGGGAATTAACAATACATTAAATGGACACACAGTATGGATCTGGAAATAGTATTTTTAGTATATATAAATAGGTTAAAAACCTAAAATGACCTATATATGACTTTTTGCTGTTATGAACTTGAATGTGACTTTCTGTCTGTGAATGAGGGATGAGAGATTGGAAAGATAGATTTATGATCAAATACAAAGTTCTTTAATAATTCAACACATTACACAGTAAATAACAAATGGATTTGGGCATTTTAATTATTGGACATGATCATCTTATTGAATTCCAGCATATATCAAAAGATAATGATATGCTTATAGATTATTTCATAGGAAGATGACTACTATGAGTGATTCAATTTGTCATTCAGAATATTTGATTTGTCCAGATCCATTTTTTGAATCAACATGGCAGGGGTAAGAGAAATATCAGTAAAGATATTTTAAAACATTTGTGCAATAGGTGATTTTACTTTTTTTCTTTTTCTAGAAAAAAATTAATATTTAGTTTATACTTTTTCATCTGGCAATATGGGATAGATACTTGTAGATTCATAATGTGGGAAACTAGAAGTAATTTAGATTAAGATGTATAGTCATTCAAACTAATAGCAATGGTTGAATGACTGTGTGCCTCCGAAATTTGTACTTTGAAAGCAAATCCTTAATGTATTAGTAGTAGCAAGTAGGCCTTTTGGAGGTGATTAGGTCATGAAGGTGGAAGTCTTATTAATGGGATTAGTTCCACGATAGGTGACTAAAGAGACCAGAGTTCTTCCCTTTCACCCTATGAGGACAAATGAAAATGTTGCCATCTGTGAACCTAGAAGCAGATGGTGTTCACCAGCCCCCAAATCTGTTGGTGCCTCGATCTTGGATTTGACAGCCTCCATATTTGTGGTATTTTGTTGTTGTAGTTCAAACAGACTAAGATATTACCAAATATGTATCAACCAGTAAGCATCTTCTCTGTATATCATCAAAGTTGCTAAGGTATACTGGGGTCATTTTTGGCATTACTTTGTTGCATATAAAATTGTGTGTCTTCATCTCATTTGATAACAACACAGAGACGTTGAACATAAATGCTTTAAACAGAAAATAATAATTCTGTGTGGAATTTTTATAATACATCATTTAATCTTCTCTAAAAATGTTTCTACAAAATAGCTGTTAATATATCTAATTTTAAAAATGAGTAGTAAATTACTGAGAAAGCTTACATGGCTTTTGTAGGGTCTCCAAACTAGTCATAAATTTAGATTACAGTGTTAGACTCTAAAACATATTATCTTTCTATACTATACTGAATATCTGGCAGATTAGAATAAAGATAAACAAATTAAAGATTCTAAAAAGAATTTCTTTTCTTTGAAGTCTGAGTGAATGGAATCCGTTTCATATTTTAACATTGTGAGCATAAATATATTTCTACCTTTAGTATAATTATTGGAACAGATTTTATTTTCAAAAATATCCCCAACACTGCTTTCTATTCCACAAAATCTTTTTCCAACATAACTTTGACATTTTTCATATTGAGAGGTGGTGGGTCTAGCTTTTCTCCCTTTGAATCTGGGCAGGATTGTGACTTTGGAAAAAGGGTTGTTCAGTTGCTTTCACATCTAACTCGGAAAAGGCAATATAGTTTCAATATGGTTCTCATTGGATGCATACTCTTGGAATCTGGCCACCATGCACTTCTGCGTAAGTCAAGCCATGGGAAGGATACAGGGAACACAACACCTTCTGGATTCTCAGAAAAAGTCAGCCACAACTTATCAGCATTGAAAGTTAGCCATCTTGGAAATGGATCTTCCTACCCCTAGTATAGCCACACTACCTAACACCATGTAGAACAGGGATAATTGTCCCTGGTAGCCCTGCCCAAATGGAATATTTGCAACAAGCATAAATTATTATTGTCATTTTAAACACTAAGTTTTGGGATAGATTGTTATACAGTTGTTCATATCTAAAAAATTTATCTATGGTACAATTTTGTCTAAGTACAGGTTAAAATTCTACATATTTAAGGAAAACCCATACAATAACTTAATGGATAATTATACGGATTTTTTATATGCATGCACTCATAACTACTCATCCGGGATGGGACTGCTTTTTGTCTGTGCTACTGTAGAATAAAATATATCTAACAATGGATAATTACCTCAGTAGCTCATTAAAAGCTTTTCTCTTATTGAAGGATAATACATTTTAAAAGACAGCATTTTCATAAGAGAAATATTTTTAAACCTCTGGTTTTGCAGAAAAACTCAAAGCTTAAAAGCATCAGTTGTATTTGTGAAGCTTTCTTTTATTAATTGTTAGAGAATGCCAAAATCCCTTGTGGTACACATGGCAAAACAAGCTGATTAAGAGGCTTGGTATTATTTTTAAATTACTTAATTACCATTTAATGAAATAGGGAGCTCCAACTTCTGTGCCACCTAATAAAATGGTTACTCTGCAAGGAATGAATTGCTGGTTGCATTGACCTTGCAGAGCAAGCTGGGTTTAAAGAAACCACATAATACATTTCTACAATGATGGTATAGGGACTGAAAGCCATATTACTGGAAATGTGCATGTTAGCATTTATATCCCTTTTCTAATTGCTGAAATAATGGCCAACATACATTAAGAAATGTCTGGGTATTCCACTGGGTGCCCTGATTGCAGTCAAACCACACATACGAACACCTCTTAATTGCCAAAGTAATTTCTAAGGAACTAAAAACACAGTTCATTTGCTTTTCCACCCTGCCCTTGGGAACCTGCAATTTTGCTTCATTACAACCACTCAACCTTTAGCCCTCATCCACTTCAAAAAGGTTTGCAGTGTTTTATGTATAATAAAAACAGCACCCTTATGCAGCCATGCACAATTCCATTATGTATGTTAGCACCACTGCTTCTAAGTTTGGAATTAGCTAAGGTCAAAGACAGAAATTTAGTCATATCAATGCGTGCTTAATAGATGTGCCTACTTTAAATATAAATGTGACCCCTCCCACTTACCAAGAACAAATGCACATTTGGGAAAGGAGATGAACTTATCTTCTGTTTTGTTTACTTCATCATCTAATCAGACCAACTAGTTTGGTAGAAATACAGAATTTGAGGAACTCATGCTGTATCCCAGATTTCCTATCACTACTATAAATTCTAATGATAATAATGTAATTTCTATGATAAATTTATATGGCCATATTCATATATAGATATACACACATGCACATACATTAGCATATAATTAGTGTTTGCAAATATGTAATGTATATCATATGCATATTTCTTCTACTTGTGATCAATTTTTAAAAATCCTTTTTTCATGTCCATTTTTATTTACTTTCTTTCTTCATTTTTTCCCCATTATTCACATCTGCCTTCTCCCACCCCACAGATTCTTTTTTGCCATTGCTAAATCAACGTCAGTTTCTGCATTTCTGTCTTTTTAGATATCTCGGTTTATTATCTAGAGCCTCCTCTCTCATTCAGTGTTCTACTTCATTTTATTCAGTCTATCTCACTCTTTTTGGTTTCATTTTTGTCCATCTTATGTGACATTACCTTCCCCATGTCCTTTGGTCTTCCTTCTATTATTCTGTTACTAGCTCCACTTTTTGGCTTCATCCAGTCTTCAGTCAGATCCAGTGAAAATTGTTTCTTCTCTAATATATATTTTCTGACTTATGAGCAGCTTAGACAGTTTTAGTACATGTGGGAAGTTTAGACAAATTCCTTTTTAAAATTTTTATTTTATTATAGGAATGTGAGGTACAAGTAAGGAATAATGACATAAGTAGGCTGCAATGCAGGTGAAGTTTGGACTTCTAACTGGCTCTCACTCCTTCTGATAATAAATCAAGTACCCTTTGTGTTGGCATGTCCCCCCCCACCCTTCTTCTTCCCTCTCTCCCCTACCAATGCCCAGTGACTATAAATCCTTCCTTTGTGCTAATAACCTAAGGTTCAAATCCCACTTATGAGTGACGACATGTGGTATTCAGTTCTTTGTTTCTGTGATAGTTGATTTAGTATCATGGTTTCTAACTCTATTCAATTTGCTGCGAAGTCCATGATTTTGTTCTTATTTATGGTTGTGTATATGTGGCATATTTTTCTTACTTAGTCCAAGTTTGATGGGCAGCAGGTTGATTCCATGCTTTTGCTATTAGGGACAGTGTGGCAATAAACCCACTAGTGTTTATTGGCAATAAACACACTAGTGTGTAGGTGGTTTTTTTTGTAGAATAATTTATGTTCCCCCTGGGAGTATTCTCAGGAAAGGGACTGCTGGATTGTGAGGAAGGTCCTTTTTTAGTTCTTTTAGGAATGATCACATTTCTTTCCATAGTGGATGAACTGGCTTGCACTCCCACCAATAGTGTAGAGGCATTCTCTTTTTTCCGCCCCTGTGCCAGCATCTGTTGTTTTTTGACTTACCAATGATAGTCATTCATACCGGAGTCAGGTGGCATCTCATAGTGTAGTTTTGTTTTACATTTTTCTGATGATGAGTAAAACTAAGCATTTTGTCATTTGTCTATTGGCTGCTTGTATGTCGTCTTTTGAGAAGTATCTGTTTATGTCCTTTGCCTATTTTTTAATAGGCTTGTTTGCTTTTTATTCCTTTTTACTTCGTTTGGGTTCCTTGTAGATTCTGGCCTTTGACAGATGCATAATTCCCAAATATATTTCTCCATTATGTGGGTTGTCTCTTTACTCTCTTGATGGTTTCTTTTGCTGTGCAAAAGCTTTTCAGTTTGATGAAGTCCTACTTGTCTATTGTAGCTGTTATGGCAACGCTTTCAGGGACTTGGTCAATCATTCATTGCGTACTCTGATGTGCATAAGGGTTTCCTATGTTTTATTTTAGAATTCTGTAGTTTGAGGCTTTATATTTAGGCCTTTCATCCATTTTGAATTGATTTCTGTGTATGGTTATAGGTAGGGGTCCAGTTTCATTTTTCTGCATGTGGATAGCCAGTTTTTCCAGCACCACTTGCTAAATATGGTCTTCTTTCCCCAGTGGTAGTTCTTGGTGGCTTTGTCAAAGATGAGTTGGTTGAGAGACTGTCTTTTCACTTTCAGAATGTCTGTCCTGTTTCATTGGTCTATTTGCCTATTCTTGTACCAATACCAGGTTGTTTTGATTACCATAGCCTTGTAATGAAGTTTAAAATCTGTAAATTTGATACCTCCTGCTTTGTTCCTTTTGCTGAGGATTGTTTTGGCTATTTGTGCTCCTTTTTATTTCCATATGAGTTTCTGTATTGTCATTTTCAGGTCTGAAAAAAATGATGCTGGTTATTTGATGGGTATTGCTTTGAATCTGTAGATTGCCTTGGGCAGAATGGATATCTTGGCAATATTGATTTTTCCAATCCATGAGCATGGAATGTTTTTTCATTTGTTCTTCAGCAATACGTTGTTTAGTGCCCATGTTTTTGTTTGTTTTAGAGGGATCTTATTGGTGGTGATATTTATTTTTATTCCACTGTGATTTGAGAAGATGCATGGTATTATTTCAATCATTTGAAATTTGTTCATGCTTGACTAATATCTGAGAATATGATCGATCTTGAAGTGTGTTCCATGTGCTGATGAGTAGAATATATACTCTGTAGATGTTAGGTGGCATGTTCTGTAGATGACTGTTAATCCATTTGACTGAGCATCAATTTTCTGGATCTCCTTGTTGGATTTTTGCCTCAATGACCTATCTAGAGCTGTTAGTGGGGTATTTGATTGTGTGAGAGTCAATGTCCACTCTTAGTTTACTTAGTGGTTGTTTTGTATCACCTGGTGCTCCTATATTGGGTACATATATGTTTGAGACAAAAACTTCTTGCTGGTGGATTGAGACTTTTGTGATTATGTAGTTTCTTTCTTTGTCCTTTTTAACTTTTGATGGTTTTAGACACATTCTAGTTGCAAATAAGAGAAACTCTGTGTTTTTATTCATTATTTAAGGGCAATCATAGTCATTGCTTTTTATCGTTAAGATTTTGTTTTGGTATTATTAACCTTTGCTTTAGCAACTAGCTCCTTTCAGAAATAATGAAATCCAAAATCCTTTGGAGCAACAAATTATTCTGAAACATATATGTAAATTAAAAAATATTAGACAATTATTAGATATGTTAATAATTAATAATAATGCACAATAAGCAAACAATATAATTCTGTTTTAGATACTACACACATAAAATATAGAGGAACTACAGTAACAATATATAATACATGGTATTTCCTACAGTAGATTTTAACTATTCAACTATTGAAAATACTGTTAAAGATAATTTCTCTCAAAGAGTCATTGAAAATGAACTTATCTTTTAAACCGAATGAAGTGTAAAATAAATGATATATAAATGGCAATAAGCATATTGTCATCATGTTTAAAGAACAATCAAATTTCAGTATCTTACAAATCGAAATTGACCTTACTTTTCTTTTGATCACGATGATCATTTTTGGTTCAAAACATTCATTTAAATTCAAAGAGTGCTTATAAATAAATGAGTAATTATGGCTGATAGTGACAAGTTTCACAGATCAGCTGGGTGACATCCAAAATTTCAGATAATTTTTGAGAGTTATCCAACTACAATAGGTCAAGAAGTTCAGTTTGACAAACATTTTGGTGTACCTTATTTTACTATGGGGAGCAAATGTTGAATAAGTCATAATCCTTATGTTTTAGCAAGAATCTACTGCAAAAGAAGTCACACATTGCCATATGATGGGATTGGCAATAGTTACTTTGGAAAGACATGACTAACTATGTCTCACATTTCTGAGGAAGTAAATGAAAGATTCCACAAAAAGGAGTTATATTTGAGTAAGAACAAGAAGATACATCAAATACTGGGTGGAGGTAGTGAAACTGTTTCAAGTACATGAAAAAAAAAGTCCAAATAAATGAAAATATAAGAGTATATTGACAAAGACTCTCTCTTTGACCAAATTTAAGCAGACTCCTCAGAACCCTCTTTTCAACTAGGTATAAAATGAATAAATAAGTTGTGATATTTTCAACCATAAAATATTTTTGAATAAGGATATAGATGAATCTATATTTTAATGATTTTAAAAAGTCAATACCAAGTAATTCACATTGTATGAATCTACTTATATAAATTCAGAGATAATATAAACTATTTTTTAGTAAGAGAAGTCAGAATACAGTCTATGTGAAGTGAGCATTGACTAATAGTGAGATACAGAGTACTTTCTAGATTATTAAAATATTCCATGTCCTTGATGAGTTTACAAAGGAGTATTCATTCATAAAAATGCATTGAATTTTAAGTTTAAAATCTGTATATTTAACTGGAAGTAAATTTTACTCAATTAAAACATATCAAAAAAGGTAAAGGCAAGTAATATCACGTAATATTTTATAAACAATC
Source organism: Carlito syrichta (assembly GCF_000164805.1). Classification (NCBI taxonomy): domain Eukaryota; kingdom Metazoa; phylum Chordata; class Mammalia; order Primates; family Tarsiidae; genus Carlito; species Carlito syrichta. The sequence continues at coordinate 189,026 of NW_007060600.1, read as the reverse complement.
AAATATTTACAAGGTGTGAGATAATGAACACATTTAAACATCTACAAGATGTCAAAAACACATTTTCATACACACTTTTTATAAAGCTTCTTGAAGTTGTGCTGCATCAAATTAAGGGGACAGTTTAATACATGCAAAGTCACAAAATACAGAAAACAGAGACTGCAGCTCAAGATATTAGGTATAGTGAATACCCAAGATTATAATTAAAAAAAAATCCACTTATGTTGAGCAGACCCAGGGCCATCCAAATGCTGGCTTTGTTTCTAAAGTAAACACTCTCCTCCCTTTATATTCTCTTCTGATTAGCAGTCCTATGTTTAACCCGATTCAAATACAAACATGCTTAATTTTGTTAGAAACCAGCACAGCTATTTGAATTTTGTTTTGTTTTGTTTTGAAGCAGCCTTGACCTCCTGGGCTCACTCAATCCTCTCACCTCAGTCTCTCGAGTAGCTGGAACGAAGGGGTCATACAGGCCTGGCTAATTTCTTTCTTTCTTTCTTTTTTAAATATTTCTGAAGCTCTTCTGCAACTCTTCAGGTCGGCGATCTTCTGCAGCTCTTCAGGTAGATGTTCTTGTCTCATGCCCAGGAAGAATGAGGGACAGCTGGAAAGTGAGAAAGCAGAATTTATTGAGAAGACAGAAAAGCTCCTACAGTGGGAAGGAACCCCAAGGGGTTGCTCAGGCCTGTCTAATTTCTAAATTTTGTTTATAGACATGAGATCTCACTATATTGCCTAGGCTGGTCGCAAATCCTTGGGCTCAAGCAATCCTCCTGCTTTAGCCTCCCAAAGTGCTGGGCTTACAGCATGTACAGCCTCAATTTGGAAATTAATAATGACATATATTCTCTATTTTAACGTAATTGGGTGCAGGTAGGGTTCACAGGGGCCCCAGGTTTCCTAAATTCTAATCTCCAGCTCAGAATCTCTAAACTTTTTTGTATTCAATGTAGATTTTTGAATATGAGAAATTTTGGTTGCAAGCTTCCAAGCTGGACTACAAAAACATTCATGTAACTACTCCTAGTGTAAAATCATGTTCTGTGATGTCTCTGAAACCCAGAAAAAAAAAAAAAAAGATTACTGATTAAAACCATGCGGTTGCTGGGCTCGGTGGCTCAGCCTGTAATCCCGCGCCTGTGGGAGACTGAGGTGAGTGAATTGCCTGAGCCCGCGGGTTCGAGACCCGCCTGGGCAGCCAGACCTCATCTCTACAATAAATCAAAAAATCAACTGGGCGTGGTAGCGCATGCCTGTAATACCGGCTACTTGGAGGGCTGAGGCGGAAGGATCACCGAAGTCCAGCAGGTGGAGGCTGTGGTGGCCGGGAGCGGCCACTGCACTCCAGTCTGGGTGACAGAGTGAGACTCCAACTCAGAAAAAAACCAAAACAAAACAAAACAAAAAAATGCGGTTTAGAGGACAACCAGTTTAGATTGCTTGGATTTGCAGTCTTTCTGAGAAATTTCAGGGAAATGAAATGGTAACACAGTCAGTAGGAGAGCCATGAGACTTCAACTACCGGGAACATAATTGGCCGAAGACCCTAGTTGGGGTGCTCAGAAATCCATAGCTGGGCCATCTCAAAGCATTACTTATTTTTAATATTTTTTTGAAATACATAGCAGAAATGCTTATAAATCATAAGTATATAGATCAGTGCATAATTAATAAGTGAACACACATCTCATTGATACCACTGTCAAATGCCCAAGCCTTCAATCATAATCCAACCTCCTCCTGAAGCTAACCACTACTTAACTTCTAACACCCTACCATGATTTTTCCTGCCTTTGAACATTATACAAATGAAATTATAACATTGTATATTGTTTTGTTATTCTGGGTTGTTAACAGAGTTCAGAAGGATCATAGTGTTTTATTCTCTTGCAGAGTTTAAGATAGGTACTGTGTTTTACTTTCTTAAATGTAATGAAGTAACTGGAGAAGACATTTGGTTCTCAGTGGTATTAAGCTCCATGTGTCCAAGAAACTTGCTTGATAAACTACCCTTTATTTCCTTCCTTCCTTTCACTGTTTCAGTTCTCAGTTCTCCTAACAGTCTTTTCTGGCATCACTATCAAAATAAATTATTTGCACTTGAGTTTTTGACTCAAAGTCAGCTATGATGGGAGCACAAACTATGACAATTTTAGTGAATGCTGTTGGTTCTACAATCAGATGCTCTTGAATTCCTTTTTCTGGTTCTCTGCCCCATTCCTGTAACTCTTGAATGTTTTTGTTTCTATGTCTACATCTGTTGTTCTCTTCAGGAGACTTCTCTTGGGCTATTAAGCATGTTTTTCTCAGTGTCAATAAATCACTTGCATAGAAATTCCTTCTTATTGCTTTCTTCTAGGAAATTTGAACTAAAAACAAAGTCTTCTCTATCCTTTCCCTACTCAACCATGTTTTCCACTCTTTATCATATGTATTATTTGTGTAATTTTAATGAAATATCCTAAATTCTTTAATTTATTTGATAGTATTAAAATACTTCTCTGTATAGTTTTTTCCTGGGGTAATTTTTTAGGTTGTGCTTTATCTTAATATGGGCCATTCTATTTTTACTTTAGTATTTTTTTTGGTATAGAACTTAGTTTAATTTCTTTCCATTTCATGTTCATTTGAAAAAAGGGAACATTGTACATTAATTTATCAAAAACAGGGTTGGTAACAGCAAAGAAAATGAAATGGACAGTTAGCAACTCCACTTCACAAGTTTGATTTAGAAAATTGTATTTGTAAATCAGCTAGTCATCTTCAGAATGACTTGCTGTGGCTTAATATCAGGATTTAAATAGTTGTCATTCAATTTGTAGAGATGCTTCATAGGCAAGAGAGTCTCTTTGTTCATATCTGTTTTCATGTTTATTGTCAACACCTGCCTAACAAATTTTGTCCTTCTTCTCCCAAGTTTATTGTCTTTCAAGGAAGGAGTTTTTAAGATATTTCTTAATGAAGACAAATATTTTTTAAATAATTAAACATAAGAGTGGCTTTACCTTTATTTAGAAAAGGATAATTTAATTTCTGTTTACTCATATTTAAATGTCCAAGTTAGAATCATATTGTGTAATTCCTAGTGTTCCCTATTTTCAATATTTTCTGATTTTGTGAAAATTTTTAATGGATTCTACTTTTTTTTTTTTTTTTTGTTGGAGGAGGCTCACTCTGTCGCCCAGACTGGAGTGCAGTGGCCACTCCCGGCCACTGCAGCCTCCCCTGCTGGGCTCCGGCGATCCTTCCGTCTCAGCCGTCGGAGTAGCCGGAATTACAGGCATGTGCTACCACGCCCGGCTGATTTTTTTGATTAATTGTAGAGATGAGGTCTCGCTGCCCAGGCGGGTCTCGAACCCGCGGGCTCAGGCAATCCACTCACCTCAGCCTCCCAAAGGCGCGAGATTACAGGCTGGGCCACCGAGCCCGACTGGATTCTTACTTTTGATCATTAACTCAAATCAAATTATCATTCCTTGTTTGAAAAAAAAAGATAGAATAATTTTTTGGTCTCTCTTTTTATGATTTTTAAAATTCAGCATCATAAAAGTATGCTAGAGAGACGACAGCTAAGTTAGAACTAGAAGCTTCTCTAATTGTGAAGTTATAGTTCAAAAATTGGTAAATGCTAACATTTTAAGAAATTCTACTGAGAAGTTCAAGATTTGGGTAATCATAAAATTTTTAATTGGTTGTAGGAAAAAAAAAACCTATTTGCACTAACCCACTTAAGTATAGTTTGTAAAAGTTTACTCAAATTGGAAATTCAGATAAATGTATTTTGCAAGGACAAATCTTGAAGTGTTTTAGAATAGTGACAATGAAATTATCATTTTAAGCCCTATTATACCTGAATTAATAACAAATCAGTGATAATTCTAAGGTAGTATAGTTAATTATAAATACTATATTTTAAACTGCCTCTATTTCTATAAAACCTTATTTGAACAAATAATTAAAGTATGTAAGGGAACATAGATAGCAGCTAGTCCAATCACTCGATGTTGCAGATAAAGTGTTGAAACATAAGGGCCCCAGGTCTTGTTCACTCTCATATAATATGTAATTTTCAGGTTTAAATTTAGAGTCCACATTCAGGATTATATTGAAGGTCTTTTTTCTTTGATCACTAACTAGGTTTATCTGGAGGCCTTTCTATGTTGTTCTTGATTATTCATCCAGAATCTGAAAGAATCTGTCAATCTAATAAAAAAGATTTTTGAACATTTTATACTTAGGAAGACATTTCCTGACCTACATTCAAAGCAAAATTAAATGCTTATGGAAGTGTGACAATTTGTTTTTGAGAAAAAAATACTGGTCATAAATTTAAAATGATTATTTCTTTCAAATAACTATGACTTGTATCTGAAAATCTGACATGAGAAAATAATACATGTCACCCTAGCTTCAACCCATAATTTATCAGGTTTCAATTAACCTTTTCTCATATTTAAAGAGTAGAAGTATAATTAGAATTTTTAAACAATCTATGGCCCCAAATCATGGAAATATTCAGTGTTCATTTTTAGATTATATCTTCATATCTGATGTTATGAATGGAAAATTGTACACATCTGTTGTAACATCTGTTGTAAAACATATTTGCCAAATTCCAAATTCCTTGTTGCCATTACACCAGAAGGAAATCCCAATTTATGTAAATAATTATGCATACATTGATCCTGGAATTTTAATAGTAAAATGTGAAAAAAAGAGAAAAAACAGACAGGTATTAGAGTAGTGACTTTTTAAAAGGGATTCTAATATTCAAGGAATTAGAAGGGCATTGTTCCTTGAAAGCATTTCAAATATGATACAGACACATCTATGATACATTACAAAAATAAAAAGATAAAATCTAGTATTATTTTGAGAAACAAGTTATGGGAATATAATATAATTTCAAGTCTTAAGTTGTTTTTTTTTCCTTCCAGTTTTACTATTTATTTATTTTATTTTATTTTAGTGATATAGGGTTCAAGTCAGGATTAGTTGCACAAGTAGGCTTAGTGCAAATGAAGTTTGGATTTCCTTCTAGTCCTCACTTCACCTGGTTTGAGACCAGGTACCTTTTGTGCTGTTGCATGTTCCCCTCCCTCCCTTTTGCTAATGTGACTAAGTTCAGGTCCCACTTATGAATAAGTATATGTGATATGCAGTTCTTTTTTTCTGTGATAGATCACTACTTAAATAGTCTCCAACTCCATCGAGTTTGCTGTGAAGTCCGTTATTTTGTTTTTCTTTATGGCTGCGTAATACTCCATGATGGATATGTATCATATTTTCTTTAACCAATCCACTTTCGATGAGCAGTAGGGTTGGTTTCATGTTTTTGCTATTGCGAATAGTGCAGCTATGAATATGCATGAGTAGGTATCTGTTTTGTAGAACGATTTATGTTCCTCCAGGAGAGGGATTGTTGGATCATATGGAAGGTCAATTTTTGGTTCTTTTAGAGAATTGCCACACTACTTTCCATAGAGATTGAACTAGCTTGCAAACCCATTAACAGTATAGTAGCATTCCCTTTTCTCTACACCCGTGCCAGCATCTTTTGCTTATTGATTTACGAATAATGGCCATCTTTATTGGAGTTAAGTGGTATCTCACTGTAGTTTTGATTTGCATTGCTCTGATGATTAGTGAGGCTGAACATTTTTGTCATGTGTCTGTTGGCTGTGTATATCTCTTCTTTTGAAAAGTGTCTATTCATGTACTTTGCCCACTTTTTAATAGTGGTTTTTTGTTTTTTTTTTCCTTTCAGCTCATTTGAGTTTCTTATAGATCCTGGATGTTAGACCTTTTCCAGATATATAGTTGGCAAATATATTTTTCCCATTCTATGGGTTGTCTCTTCAATCTCTTGATTTTTTTTCGGTGTGAAAGGTTTTTAGTTTGATGAGGTCCAACTTAGGTTTTATGGCATTCACTTTTGGGGATTTGGTAAATAATTTTTTGCCTACTTCAATGTGCATAAGTGTATTTTCTATGGTTTCTTCTAGGCTTCTTATAGTTTGAGGTTTTATGTTTAGCTCATTCATCCATTTAGAGTTGATTTTTGCATATGGTGATAGGTAGGAGTACAGTTCCATTTTTCTGTATGTGAACAGCCAGTTTTCTCAGCACTATTTGTCAAATGTGGTCTCCTTTTTCTAGTGGCTGTTATAGGTGACTTTGTCGAGGATGAGCTGGTTGAGAGATCAAGTTTTTGTTTCTAGGATTTTTGTTCTGTTGCATTGGTCTGTGTGCCTATTCTTGTACCAGTACCAGACTGTTTTTGTTACTGTAGCCTTGTAGTGAAGTGTAATGTCTGAAAGTGTAATACCTCCCTCTTTGTTCATTTTGCTGAGGATTGTTTTGGGCTATTTGTACTCTTTATCTTTCCATGTGAATTTAGGTATTGTCATTTCTAGGTCTGAGAAAAATGTTGTTGAAGGATATTGCATTGAATCTGTTCACTACCTTGGTCAGGATGAACATCTTGACAATATTGATTCTTCCTATCCATGAACATGGAATATTTGTTCATTTGTTTTGTGTCATCTTTGATCTCTTTGAGCAGTGTTCTGTTATTCATGTTGTAAAGGTCTTTCACTTCTCTGGTTAGGTAGATGCCAAGTTATTTGTGTGTGTGTGTGTGGCTATTTTCAATGGAATTGTGATTTTTGTTGCTGGTGTACAGAAATGCATATTAATTTTGTACCCTGAGACTTTACCAAAATTAATTATCAGTGTGAGGAAGCTTTTGACAAACTCTTTAGGGTTCTCAAGATATAGAATCATATCCTCCACAAAGAAAGATAGTTTGATTCCCTCTTTTCCTATTGGATATCCCTGATTTCCTTCTTTTGCCTGTTTGCTCTGGGACTTCCAACACTATTTTGAACAGGAAGTGTGAGAGTGGACATTCTTCTCTGATTCTAGTTCTCAGGGGAACTGCTTCCAACTTCTGCTCCCTGAGCAAAATGTTGGTTGTAGGTTTATCATAGATGGATCTTACTGTTTTAGGAATGTTCCTTCTATGCCTAGGTTATCAGGAGTTTTTATCAAAAATAAATACTGGATTTAGTCAAATGCTTTTTCTGCATATAATGATACAATCGTGTGGTTCTTGGTTTTACATCAGTTGATGTGCTCAATTATGTTTATAGTCTTGCAGTTGTTGAACCAACTCTGCATCCCAGGAATGAAGCCCACTTGGTCATGGTGGATGATCTTAAAATGTGCTGTTGTATCCTATTTGCTAGAATCTTTTAAGAATGTTTGTGTCTATGTTCATCAAGGAGATTGGCTATAATTCTCTTTCTTTGTTGGGTCTTTGCCAGGGTTTGCCAGGCTTGGGTATCAGTATGATATTGACTTCATAAAATGAAATGGGGAACATTCCATCCTTCTCAATTTCCTGCAATACTTTCAGTAAGATTGGTATCAGCTTCTCCTTGTATGTCTTGTTGAACGTAGCTGGAAAACCATTGAGTAGAGTAATTCTTTTGGTGGATAGATTTCTTTTCTTTTCTTTTTTTTTTTTTTTTTGAGTTGGAGTCTCACTCTGTCACCCAGACTGGAGTGCAGTGGCCGCTCCCGGTCACCGCAGCCTCGCCTGCTGGGCTCCGGCGATCCTTCCGCCTCAGCCTTCCGAGTAGCTGGAATTACAGGCATGCGCTACACGCCCGGATGATTTTTAGATTTATTGTAGAGATGAGGTCTTGCCTGCCCAGGCGGGTCTCGAACCCGCGGGCTCAGGTAATCCACTCACCTCAGCCTCCCAAAGGCGTGGGATTACAGGCTGAGCCACCGAACCTGGCTAGATTTCTTATGACTAAGTAGATTTCCTGCATTGTTATTAGTTTGTTTTGAGTTTCAATTTCTTCTTGTATCAACCTTGGAAGGTTGTGTGATATCAGAAAATGCTCCATTTTGGGGAGGGGGGATTTCTATTTTAATAGCATACAGGTTTTTGTAGGAATCTCTGATAATCTTTTCAATTTCTTCTGGGTCAGTTGACTTTGGCTTTTGTGTTTCTAATTGTGATTATCTGGGCTTTTTTTCTTTTTCTTTTTTAATCAATCTGGCCAGGGGATTTTCAATTTTATTTATCCTTTCAAAGCACCAGCTTTGGGTCTTGTTGATCCTCTCTATATTTTTTTGACTTCTATGCCCTGCAATTTGATGATCTGGATTTTTCTGCTGAGGTTAGGATCTTGCCTTTCCAGGCCCTTTAGATGTGATGTTAGGCTCTCTACTTGTGCTCTTTCTGTTTTCTTGATTTGTGCGTGCATTGCTATAAATTTTCTTCTTTCAAATCTTTAGATTTTTTTTAACATAACCACTTGAAAAGGGTTTGTTCAGTAAATGCAGTCCTCAGATAAGCTGGGCATCTGCCATGACAGGACTTTATCCACTTACCCTTGCCAAGGACTGGATTCACTGAAAAAGAAAGCTGACCTGAACTGAAGCATAAGTTCATTCACACTCTGTCCTCAATATAAACTCCAGGATATGGTATAATAGATAACATTTTAAGAAAAAGGATCTAGCCGGGCTCGGTGGCTCAGCCTGTAATCCCGCGCCTTGGGAGGCTGAGGTGAGTGGATCGCCTGAGCCCGCGGGTTCAAGACCCACCCAGGCAACTTGGTGAGACCCCATCTCTACAATAAATTAAAAAATCAGCCGGATGTGGTAGCACGCGCCTGCAGTTCCAGCTACTTGGAAGGCTGAGGCGGAAGGATCGCAGGAGCCCAGCAGGTTGAGGCTGCGGTGGCCAGGAGCGGCCACTGCCCTCCAGTCTGGGCGACAGCGTGAGACTTCAACTCAAAAAGAAAAGAAAAGAAAAGAAAAAGGATCTTATGTTAACCATATATTTATTATGGTAAGAATTTGATTAGGATCTTGCTATCAAATAGTAACAAGAATAAAAATATATTATTTTTAAAAATTTAACCCCTACTTTGAGACATCTAAGAAAACAAAAACTTTTTTTGATAAAGTGGTATCTTACGGATGTTATTAACACAGAGACGTGCGTATTTGGAACCAATTAGTAAGTCTGTTACAATAACAAATTAGGGATGGGTTTTCAGTGAAGAAACAAATTGGAAAATCAAGAAAAATACTACATTTATCTTAATAATAGATGGCTGAGAGTGATCAGAGAGAAAATTATAAAAGTATATGAGACAGATCGTGAAATGAAGATGACATGTAACCAGAGAAGAATTATCAGAAAATTTTATGGGATATGAAATGTAACTACTCATCCATACCTCCAGGAAATCTTCAGTAAAATCTATATTTTCTGTCAATGCCTTTAGAGGGATTTGAATGCAATGATATGTGAGATTATTTTTAATCACTTTAAATGATGTTCAGAGTTTGCTCCCGTCATGATACCCACATCAGAAAGAAACTGTAAGAGCTATTTAAGACCTGACTTGTCAATTTTGGATTACCAGAAAGAATATTTCTGAATTCTCTAAGAATTTTAAGGACAAAGTATTAGTTGCACCCAGTCAGTGTTGAAGCACTATTATAAAAACAGTATTTCAAAAGATGCCAAAATTCTTGCTCTCAATATGAGAATGAAACCCATTTTGAGGTCCAGTTATAGATACTGGATAATTTTAAGATGCTGTTTTATCCCAAGACTCAGCATCCTTCTTCTCTCCAAAAGGATACTAAATCCTGCATACAGATCCAGCTTTGCTTCCTTCTTAGGATCAATTTTAGCCTTAACCAGAGGGATTTTGAAAGCTGTTGCCTAACTTGCTAACACTCAGGATCATGTTACACTTGACTGAAAGTCAGTCTTCATCATGTTTTCTGTTTCTTCAAATATAGTTTGTCTTTTTCCCTAAAAACCCATCACTAATTGTTACTGTAACACACTTACTAGCTGGTTCCAAATACACAAGTCTCTGTGTTGATAATATCTTTAAGATCTCACTTTATAAAGGATTCAACCCCCACCTTGTCAGGTTTTTCATTCTTTTATTTTTTTCTCAGAACACATGTGCAGCCAGAATCCTGCCACAGGATGACAAATGCCATGACACTGCTTGCTGTATAGTTGCCACGGTTTTTCTGCCTAAGATCAGGGCACCTCAAATACTTAGATTAGGGCTCACTCCTAAAATCACTTCTTCTACACAGGAATCTCTCCCATCACCTATAAGAGTAATAAGTTTATCTAGTGTTTGGGTTTAAAAACCTAGCATTTTTATTTCCAGTTCTGGTACAATTTATTCTAAGATTGAGATAGAAGCTTCAAACCCATGAACTATCTGATGAAGCTATTCTAATTGTAGTCCAGAGTACAGGATTTCAAAGTGCCTCAAAGAACCCACAGGTGGATGTATGAGGAGGTCTCATACTTGGAACTTCAGATTGCTCAGACCCTCTTTCATTTACGAAAAATTTATTTAATTCCTTTTATATGTCTGGAACTATTCTAGAAAGTTCATTCATACAAAAGAGTTGCACTATTATTATTATTATTATTATTATTATTTGAGTTGGAGTATCACTGTTGCCCAGACTGGAGTGCAGTGGCCGCTCCCGGCCACCGCAGCCTCGACCTGCTGGGCTCCGGCGATCCTTCCGCCTCAGCCTTCCAAGTAGCCGGAATTACAGGCATGCACTACCACGCCCGGCTGATTTTTTGATTTATTGTAGAGATGAAGTCTCGCCTGCCCAGGCAGGTCTCGAACCCACGGGGGCTCAGGCATTCCACTCACCTCAGCCTCCCAAAGGCGCAGGATTACAGGCTGAGCCACCGAGACCGGCTGAGTTGCACTTTTAAATTCCATAGTTTCACTGTTTAAAAATACTTTCAAAACAATTGTGATAGTATAAAATGCTAATGTTTAAAATTAATAAGAAAAAAAGTAAGGATTTTGTGACATGCAATTTCATAAAGCAAAAATGGTATTATTTGTTGAGTTATTCACATATACCAAACATTGCACTTGATGTAATGATACTTTATATGTAATATTTCTTTTTATCATCTCAATAAAAGAATTCTGTTAGTACAATGATTATTCCTATTATAAATATGAGGACAAACAGCATATCTAGTAAGTGATGAAACCAGGCTTTACATCCTGGAAGTCTGTCTCCACCTTCTTTGTTCCAGTTCTTACCATTGTGTTAAGAGACTTTTGCCCCAATCCAGAGACATTTATTATAGAATCATGATCACAAGCTCTTTCTGCTTCCTCTAGTTATATTTTTTTTATAAGAAATGTTCCTAAAGCTTATTTCTCAAAACATATTTAAATTACTCATTGAATTACTTACATATCCTTGCTTAAGAGTAAATATGAATTGCTTAAATGTTGCTGTCAACAGAGGATCATTGTTTCTACTTAAGCCATTCTGCAAATGATTGTACAACTCTTTTGAAAACCGAGACTTAAGTCTTTGCATGTAATTTTGTTAGAGATGAACTATAGCTGAATTTAATAAAATATTTTTTGACATGTTAGATTATTAAATCTTACTTGGAAATGATTAAATTGATTTTCACATGATCTGTATTTCATAGACTAGAGGAGACTGAACGGTATTGAAAAAATATTTATACATATAGTATTGATTTCTTTCTCTTTATTAGAGTCTATCAAAATGTATTAAACAAGAATTTTTTTAAAGTACATTAAGTTTCCAATTGAACTCTATCACAAAATTAGAAACATAGTCCTTTGGGCTAAAGTTTTCAGAAGAGCAAATTAAAACCAGTTATTTCTCTCTCTTTTTTTTTTTTTTGAGTTGGAGTCACTCTGTCACACAGACTGGAGTGCAGTGGCCGCTCCCAGTCACTGCAGCCTCGACCTGCTGGACTCCAGCGATCCTTCCACCTCAGCCTTCCAAGTAGCTGGAACTACAGGCAAGCGCTACCACATCCGGCTAATTTTTTTTTTATTTACTGTAGAGATGAGGCCTTGCCAAGTTGCCCAGGTGGGTCTTGAACCTGCGGGCTCAGGCAAAAAAGCAGTTATTTCAAAAATTAGTTTTTATTACAGAAAGTTCATGGCATAATCACACTCACTGGAACCGTATTAGCATCACTTGAGTCTTGTGTAACAGAAGACTCTGAACTGCCAGAACTTGCCTTTTTTCCTTCCGGCTGCATTCAGTTCGGTAAAGCCTGGCACCAGTAGATGCCAATGAATCCTCTACACAGGATGTGCTTTATTGATATTATCACAGAGTTATGTCTCAGGTAAAGGGTAAATATTTATGGGGAAATGTAAGTAGAGGAGATAAGAAGGTTTAGTGTCCAAGTATTTGCTGAAAATGATAAGGGAAATATTTTAGTTTATATCTTCACATATGCACACACATTTTAATAGTTCACCTATCTGTAGTGTTAAAGGGAAATAAACTATTAACATATATGTGGATTTTTGAGATATTTGAAATGTGATTTATATAGGACTAGGTAATACATACAGATAAGAATTGCAGTAACAGGATTAAGGGAGTTAATATAGTTCCAGGGTGTAAAAATAAGATTACATCCATTTTATTTTGTTCATTTATAGGATTACATTTTATAAGAATATTTAGAGATAGAAGTCCCTCAAAATGATAAGGTTTGGAGTGAGAAAATATCTAAAAACCATTCACATTTTAAGAATAGATAGAGACAGTACTTATCTGGTATGTTAGTATCTGTTTTCAAATAATATTAGTGCTCACTGTGTAAAAAAACAAAAAAGAAAATTAAAACTGCACAAGTACTAAGAATTAAATGTACAGTAGATATCTATTCAATATAAGAAGCAATTTCTAGTGCTTATAATTGCTCCAGAATAAATCCTTTTGTCAAAAGTCTGTTTAAATAGAGGATGAAAAAATATCTCTTTATTACAGATAATTTTCTTTTATTGAAAAAATTCTAAACCACTTTTTCAGAGCTGTACTTTATTTTTAAGTATGAATGTATAGTGCAGTCAGTTTAGAAAGGACTAAACTTGAAATAATAAGTAAATGTAACATTAGTTCCAAGACCCAAATAATCGCAAGAAATGTTTGATGTGTACCTAGAGTTGAGAATGATATTGGTTGAAATAACTCAAAATGCTGGGGGGGAAAAAAAAAAACTTAGAAGGGTTCCTAGAGAGGTTGGTATCCAACATACTGAAAAGTAGTTAAGACAGTAAGGAAAAGAAGCAGAGTAAGTGAAAACATGAGAGAATTAGCACATGAAGAATTCTGGAGTTCATAGTATGAGGAAGATTGAAGTGAGAGATAATATATCCAAAAGGTCTGACTCCTGACTGAAAAACACACCTACGTATGGTTTTCCAAGCCCAACCAGAGGCAATTAAAAAGGGCTGTCTTGCCTGGCAGGCTTGACAGGAAAAGTTGCCCTCCCTACACCAGATTTGGGGCACAGCCATTGCACTGTGGTCTTTGAAGGACGCTGCAATCAACACTTCAGGTCTCACTGGCCCACCAGGCTCTCACACACATATCTCTATCCCTAACCCAGTTCTCTCCATTTCTAGGCCTCTTCACCAGTTCTGAGGATCTCATGTACTCAGTACTTCATGACTTTCAGCCTTTTCCCCTCATCCTTCCCCCAGGATCCTACCTCCACTCCTAGGTTCATAAAACCGCAGGAGATTTTTGTTTGGGGGTCCTTGTGCAGTAAGATGATTCTCCATATCTGTGTTGATTCTCCTGATCTACTGGTGCCATGCTGGGGGTGGGGAGGATGGAAGAGTAGAGGGGTTAGTGCTTCCTCTGGTTTAACCTCTTGCTTTTACTGTGAAGTATCACATAATAATGTGTTTTTCACGAAGGCCTCATTTCAGAAATATCTTTTGCCTTTCTTTAAAAATTTTTTAAAAAATTTATTTTAAGGATGGGGGGTACAATTCAGGGTTAGGTATACAAACGCTGATTATGCAGGTACCCTTGTTGATGAGGTGTGCCCCTCCCTGCCTGAGCAGTTTCTCTCAACTTCCAAACCCACCCCTTCTCCCCTGGCAGTTTCCCACTGCTGCCAAACCCTTTCTAATAGTATTATGATAATTGATCAAGGTCCGCTTGTGAGTGAGAACATAATGGTACTCTGTTCTTTGTTTCTGTGATAGATCCATGAGTATGATAGAATGCAAATCCATCCAAGTCGCTGCGAAGTCCATATGTTTGTCCTTCTTTATGGCTGTATAATATTCCATTGAGTATATGTACCACATTTTTAAAATCCAGTCCAGCTTCGATGAGCAACATGGTTGGTTACGTTTTTGCTATTGTGACTAGAGCTTCAACAAACATTCATGTGCAAGTATCTTTTTTTGTAGAATGATTTGAGTTCCTCTGGGAATATTCCCAATAGGGGAATTGCGGAGTCATATGGAAGGTCAATTTCTAGTACTTTCAGAAATCGCTATACTATCTTCCAGCGAGGTTACACTAGTTTATATCCCCACTAGCAGTGTAGAAGCATACCTTTTTCTACACATCCTCACCAGCATCTGTTGTTGTTTGTTTCAATAATGATGGCCATTCTTACTGGGGTTAGGTGATATCTCGATGTGGTTTTGATTTGCATTTCTCTGATGATGAGTGAGACTGAGTACTTTTTCATGTGTCTGTTGTCTGCCCATATAGCTTCTTTTGAGAACTGTCTAGTCATGTCTTTTGTGCACTTTTTAATGGGGCTTTTTTTTTTCCTTTAGGTACGTTTAAGTTCCTTGTAGATCCTAGATATTAGACCTTTGTTAGATATACAGTTGGCAAATATTTTTTCCCATTCTGTGGGCTGTCTCCCTGCTCTTTTGATGGTGTCTTTTGCTTTGCAGAAGCTGGTTAGTTTGATGAGGTCCCAATTGTCTATCTTATTTCTTATGGTATGGGCACTTAGGGTTCTGATCAGGAATTGGTTGCCAGTTGCAATTTCCATAAGGTGTCTCCTGCATTTTCTAAGATTCTTATAGTTTGAAGTTTTACGTTTAGGTTTTTGATCCATTTAGAGATAATTTTTGTGTATGGTGATAGGTAGGGGTCCTGTTTTAATCTTCTCCATGTGATCAACCAATTTTCCCAGCACCAATTATTGAGTAGGTTATCCTCTCCCCAGTGGTTGTTGTTGGAGGCTTTGTCAAAGATGAGTTGGTTGAGAAATTGAGGCTTTTTTTCCGGAAACTCTATCCTGTTCCATTGGTCTATATGCCTGCTCTTGTACCAATACCAGGTCATTTTGATTACTGTAATCTTATAGTAGAGTTTGAAGTCTGGAAGTGTGAAACCTCCTGCTTTATTTGTTTTGCTAAGGATTGTTTTGGCTGTTCATGGCTGTTTATGTTTCCATATGAATTTCTGTTGTGTTATTACCAGGCCTGAGAAGAATGAAGTTGGCAATTTAATGAGTATTGGATTGAATCTGTAGATTGCTTTTAGTAGGATGAACATTTTAACAATGCTGATTCTCCGTATCCATGAGCATGGAATAATTTTCCATTTGTGTGTGTCTTCTTGAATTTCTTTGAGCAGTGCTTTGTAGTTCTTATTTTAAAGACCTTTCATGTCTCTGGTTAGGAAGATGCTGAGGTATTTCATTTTTTGTGGCTATTTGAATGAAATTGTGCTTTTTATTTGGGTCTCTGCCTGCTTATTGTTGGTGTATAGGAAAGCAACTGTCTTTTGCACATTTATTTTGTACCCTGAGACTTTGCCAAAGTCCTTTATCAATGCAAGCAGGTTTTTGACAGATTCTCTTAGAGTTTCAAGGTATAGGATCATATCATCAGCAAAAAGGGATAACCTGACTTCCTCTTTTCTTATTTGGATACCCCTATTTCCTTCCCTTGTCTAATTGCCCTAGCTAGGACTTCCAACACAATGTTGAACAACAGGGGTGACAGTGGGTAGCCTTGTCTTGTTCCAGTTTTCAAGGGAAATGTTTCCAGTTTCTGTCCATTGAGTATTATGTTAACTGTGGGTTTATCATAAATTACACTGTTTTGAGGTATGTTCCTTCTATACCTTAGTGTTTGAAGTTTTTTATCAAGAAAGGATGCTGGTTTTTATCAAAAGCTTTTTTTTGTAGAATTCTGCTGGAAAGCCATTCGGTCCAGAGCTTTTTTTTGTAGGTAGTTGTCATACACAGAGTCAATTTCCTTGTTATTAGTCTATATAGTGTCTCAATGTTTTCTTATTTCAATCTGGGGAGGTTGTGTGATGTCAGAAAGTCCTCTATTTCATTTAGGTTATCAAGTTTGTTTCCATATAGGTGTATATAGTAATCTCTGATAATCTCTTGTATTTCTTAGGGGGCAGTTGTGATTTGATTTTTACATTTCCAATTGTGTTTATTTGGGCTTTTTCTCTCTTTTTCTTTATCATTCTGGCTAGGGTCCATTATTCTTGTAAATTCTTTCAAAGAACGGTTTTTTTGTTTTGGTGGTGATTTTTATGATGTTTTTGTCTTCTATGTCCCATATTTGTGCTCTTATTTTGGTTATTTGGATTCTTCTGCTAAAGTTTGGGTTTTGGTGGTCCATTTCCAGCTCCCTTAGGTGATTTGTTAGGCTCTCAACTTGTGATCTTTCCAATTTCTTGATGGGTGCTGGTAGAGATATAATTTCCATGCTCAGAACTGCCTTCATGGCATCCCAGAGGTTTTGGTAAGATGTTTCTTCATTATCATTTGTTTCCAGGAATCCTTTAATTTTTGCTTTGAATTCAGTGTTGATCCAGTAGTTATTCAGCATCATGCTGTTTAGTGTATATGTCTTTGTGGTCTTTGGGGAAATTTTGTTGGTGTTGACATTTATTTTTATTCCACTGTGGTCTGAGAAGGTGCATGGCAATATTTCAATCTTCTGAAATTTGTTTATGCTTGATTTATGGCCAAGGATGTGCTTGATCTTGGAGTACGTTCCATGTGGTAATGAGTAGAATGTACATTCTATGGCTTTTGGGTGGAATAATCTGTAGGTATCTATTAAATTCATTTGGTCGAGTGTCAACTTTAGGTTATGGATCTCCTTGTTGATTGTTTTTGCCTCAATGATCTATCTAGGACTGTTAGTGGGGTATTCAAGTCCTTTGCTATAATAGTGTTAGACTTAATATCTTTTTTAGTTTACTTAAAAGTTGCTTTATAAATGCTGGTACTCCTGTGTGGGGTGCATTTATTTTTAGGATGGATATTTCTTGTTGGTGGATTGAACATTTTATCATTATGTAGTGTCTTTTTGTATATTTTTAAATTTTTGATAGCTTAAAGGTTGTTTTGTCTGATATTATGATGTGACACCTGCCTTCTTTTGTGATCCATTTGCCTGGAAACTCATTTTCCATCCTTTAAGTTTGAGTCTGTATGCCTCCCTTTTGGTGAGATTAGTTTCCTGGATGCTGCAAATAATTGGGTCGTGGTTTCTTATCCAGTTTGCCATTCTGTGTCTTTTGATTGGTGTATTTAGTCCATTCACATTCAGGCTGATTATTGAAATGTGATTGTTTATCCCTGTCATGTGGTTCTTGTAAAGTTTTTTCTTTGTTTGCTTGTTTTCTTTTGGCTTTGGGGTTGATGTATGTGTGTGTTTTCAAGTTTCTTATTGAGATATATTCTTTGTTGATCTGTGCTCTGTTGTTCTCTTGGGAAGCGTGTGGTCATTCATTTTTTTTTTCCTTTCTTCTGTATGTAACACTTTTTTATGTGTCTCCTGTAGAGCTGGTCTAGTAGCTGTATAATCTCTTTGAGATTGGATGTCTGAGAAGGTTTTTCATTCTCCATCACTGATGAAACTGAGGTTGGCTGGGTAGGAAATTCTTGGTTGAAATTGTTTATCTTTGAGAACTTTGAATATTGGACTCTAGTCTCTTTTTGCTTGTAGTGTTTCTGTCAATAGGTCTGCTCCTATTCTGATTGGTTTTTCCCAATAGGTAGTCTAACTTTTCTCTCTTGCTCCCTTTAGGATTTTTTCTTTTGTGCCTACTTTGTGTAGGTGAATTACTATGTGTCTAGGGATTTGTCTTACCATTTGATGTCTTGTGGGAGTTTTCTGTATCTCTTGTGCTTGGATGGTCACATCGCTGGTGAGATGGGGAAAGTTTTCTTGGATTAGCTCCTGGAATAATTGCTCCAAGTTGTTCTCCATTCCTCTTTCTTCTTCTGGGATACCAATCAGGCATAGATTTGGCCCCTTGATATAATCACACATCTCTTGTAGGATTTGTTCTTTTCTTCTGAGTCTTCTTTCTATGTTTTTTACAGATCAGTTTAATTCCATGTTGAGGTCTTCATGTTCTGAGATTCTTTCTTCAGTTGGATTAATTCTGCTTTCCATGATTGTCATCTTGTGTCAATATTCTAAGCTTAGGCAGTGGTTATGGGAATGCCTAATGTCTTTTGTAGCTGTTTAGGGGTACAGTCTGTAAGATTTGTCAACTGATGTTGTGAGAACATGAAAAGGTATGAAGTGTCATCAAGATTGAGGTTTACATTTATTTCTAGGGAGAGTGGATGGTCTTTGTTTTTTGCTCACATTGTAAGTAGTACAATCAAGTTTGGATGGGATCATTTGAGAGTTTTGGGATGATAAGGTACTTGTGGGGCATCCAAATAGAAATGGCCAGACATCAGCTGGATAAATAGAACTGGTGTTCAAGAGAGAGAGAGAAAGAAGAGAAAGGAGAGAGGAGAGAGGAGAGAGGACAAGAGTGACAGGATACAAAGGGAAAAAGTGATATAGGCTAGCTATTTTGTACAATCAGGAAGGTTTTAATAGAGACTTCACTATATCTATATGGTAATTAAATCATTGCAGTATTTAAAATATTCAAGAAAAAATATGCAGAAAGAAAAGTAAAATGAGAAAAAAATTTCAGGACCCTCCAGAATTTAAGTCCTTGGCCTGAAGTGTGGAGTTGCTGAAGTACACTAGAACATGGTGGAAACGTTATCCATTAATATCTACAATTTGTAGTTTTAGCCTTACTATGTAGGTCTTCTTTCAACTTCCTCAAAATCCAAGTTTTTCTTACATTGGGGTCTTTGAAACAGATTATTTTATCTACTTAGAACTTCTCCGACACCTGCCCATCTTCTCCTACACCTGCCCAGCTATCTAACTTACTGACTTGAATTAAACAAATCCTTTCTCCCCAGGTGGGTAAGAAAAAATCAAAAGGATGAAAACAGGCAACTTGTGTTCAAATATCAGTCTCTCTCACCTAGTAACTCCAGGTATTGGCAAGTTTCTTAACTTTTTTTACTTCAACTTCTTCATAGATAAAATACATAATGAAGATTAAATACTGAAATCATGCAAGATAGTGCTGGTCCATAGTAATTACAAAATCAGTATTTGCAATTTTTATTGTGTTGCTTTCTTTGAACCTTGTCCATTTTCTGCTAAAGCTTTAAAAGTTTGTAAGACAGGGATCCTGTCTGCCTTCTCACTATTCTATTTCTGCAATCTGCCATATAGTAAGTTCTTAGTAAATAGTGGTGAACTATGACTCTTGAGATATTTTTTTCCAGTTTACACTTGTGTAGAAATTTTCATCATCTTTTAAAATATCAAATGCAGGCTGAGGTGAATGGATTGCCTGAGCCCGCGGGTTCGAGACCCAACTGAGCAACTTGGCAAGACCTCATCTCTACAATAAATCAAAAATTAGCTGGGTGTGGTAGTGCATGCCTGTAGTTCCAGCTACTTGGAAGGCTGAGGCAGAAGGAATGCCAGAGCCTAGCAGGTCAAAGCTGTGGTGACCGTGAGCAGCCACTGCACTCCAGTCTGGGTGACAGAGTGAGACTCCAACTCAAAAAAAAAAAAGTCAAATGCTCAGAGAATATACCCCATTTATCTGGTTATAACTGGTTTCATCTGATTAACTTTCACTAAAAAAATTAACAATAACCCATGATATTCATGCCAAGAAATTTTCCCTATAGTTTCCAAGCCCAGGTTTTTTTTCTTTATTTTTTTTACTGCAACATTTCTACTAATTCATTGGCAGTGTTTTCTCCTTCTGAAATTACTGTAATTTATTGTTGAATTTCCTGCTGCTCTACCTTGCTGGCATATATTGCATCCTTTGGTTTAAAGAATATCTCTCAACAGTGACTTCTAATACACAATCTTCTTTCTGCAGAGGCAAAAGTGAGTTTTCTTTTCTAGGATGCACTTAATTTCTGTTACATACATGTATGTATGTATATATGTAGTTTGTTAGTTTTTATTATATTTTTCTGTGAGTTATCACATTTATTACTATTAGGGTCTATATTTCCTTGTCTTTTTATCTTATTTTACAGAGGCAAAGTTCTTTTGTATTTCACTTGGGGCTATTATGCAGATATTGTACATTTTTTGTCTTTTCTTTTTTCATGGAATATATCATTTGTAAAGTAAAAATTTCCCTCGCATCATGTAGGGCTAATTACTTCCTCCTTTCCTTTCTTTTTGTTTTATTTATCTTTCCTTGTTAGAAGGTTGACTTATTTAGGCCTATATGACAAATCATCAGACTTAGTTTTAAATTATTTTTAATTTAAATTAAATTTAAATTAAATTATCTGCATAGTTTGTCACCATTTCAAAAAATTTTGCCACTAAATTCTAAACTCAGAAAACACACGAGACACTTGAATAGTTTCTAAATAAAACTGTTGATCAATGAATACCACTTTATAATATTCAAAATACATTCTTATTTTTCTAATAACAAAGTAATAATAACAGATTGGGGCCAGAAGTACTTTCTGCAGGGTATTAGCTAAGGAAACAAGAATAAAATTTGGAGGTTGAGGAAACTACCTGGACCTACGGTTGCAAACAAAATCTTTCTGCCCTTCCCCACATACTCTAGAGACTTGTTCTTTCACAGACATTTTATCTTCTCAATAATTGTTTCAAGTTACTATGTATCCTAGCCATATATCTTGATGGCTGATACATTACAGTATTAATCTAGCTAATGGAGAACCCAGACTTCAAAATTTCTTTTACCATACTTACCATAAAGTGCCTGAAAATACAGATAAGGAAGCCTGACACTTTTTTATGATGTAAGGAGGATATAAAAGTTTAGGTACATCATTTGCTTGATTTTGATTAGAATCGAAACTATATGATTCACAGAAAAGATGATCACAAATTGGGGAAAAAGACGAATCAAATATATATTTATTTAATAAAATCACCATGTATATTTGTATATATAATGTGAAGATATAGCTTAATGATGCCATGCATTGAGTAAACTATAATGTAGGGTTTCATGGCCAATGCACTAAAAATTTGAAAAAAAATAAAATCTTAATCAAATATGTGAATTAACATTATAAAATAATAAAGAGCAGAATGAGTCACTGATGGACTATGCAATGTGGAATATTAGGTAAATGAAGATGTGCAAAATAAATAATGATTATGCCATCAATAACATTTTGTATTTGATTATTTTCCTCTGTGACTTTTATAAGTCTTTTGATTTTAATTCTTATCATTCTCCATCTAGGATTCACTCATTTCACTTGGATAATCCCAATTTGTTGCAAATTTAACACCTAGAAAGCAAGAATATTCCCTCATTTGCAAAGTAATACTATATACAGTGTACACTTTATATGGTGTTAATACAAATATATAATATATAGCTGCCTGGAAAAGATTGAATGTGCAATGACCATCTATTCAGGCATCACTAAATAGAGTAATTAGTAATAGACTAAGTTCATTTTTGTTCTCCTAATACAGTTTGTATTGTCAACAATTTCCCATATCTGTGCTAATTCTCTGTGCATTGCAAATCTACAATGGCTATATTTAATGGATTGGAAAGACTTGAATTCCATTTAATGCAAGTTCATTAAAAATATCTGGCATTGCTCAAGGATATATTGGGTACCATAATATCAATCTTCTGATAGGAGGGGCTTTCTAATTCTTAATTGAAAAACTATATAGATCAATAATTCCTTTACAAACATACCTTATGTGGTGATTAATAACACAAATAATACCAACATCTTATTGGCTAAGAAGAAATGGTGATTTGACAAACAGTATATCAATTTAAATAAAAATTTAGGTCTACCTTAGTTTGTAGATGATCTTAATCTAAGTCAAAATATAATGGAAAATCATCTTATCTGTCACTATATAATGAGTTAATATAAGGCAATGGATCTATAAAGCTAGAAGTCAAATAAACCTAGCAAAGAATATTCATTCAATTTATTTAAATTAATATATATTTATTGATCATTTAATATGTATGCTATTTTCTAAGTACTGAATTGTAGTTAAAAAATTTACTGCAACCAGGCTCAGTGGCTCAGCCTATAATCCCAGTGCTTTGGGAGGCTGAGGTGAGTGGCTTGCCTGAGCCCGTGTGTTCGAGACCCGCCTGGGCAACTTGGCGAGGCTTCATCTCTACAATAAGTAAAAAATTAGCCGGGCGTGGTAGCGCGTGCCTGTAGTTCCAGCTAATTGGAAGGCTGAGG
>NW_007060600.1:156949-166523 GCF_000164805.1 Carlito syrichta | reverse complement strand
GGAGCCCAGCAGGTCGAGGCTGTGGTGGCCAGGAGCGGCCACTGCACTCCAGTCTTGGTGACAGAGTGAAACTCCAACTCAAAAGAAAAAAAAAGCTACTGCCCTCATAGATAGTATACAAAATATTACAACAAGTAGAGTTAATGTAGACCTTGTAAATGTGACTATGACCAGTGGCCTTGGGCTCATCATTTTCAAAGAAAGTGTCATTATTTTATCATGTTCATACTGTTGTTAGGCCAGATAGTCACTTGTCCATATCATTTTACTTTGGAAAATGGCCTTTGGTAGGCTTTAGTCAGTCTTTGGAATCCCAGACTTACTGAGATTGGAAATAATAATGGATGCCTGGGCTAGTGTATTTGTGGCTTTCCTGCCTAAACAAGAGCAAGTTGTCCTTACCTTTTTTCTTTGGCAGTGACCCTTTACTTGTGGACAATAAATGCTGTTTTCTATAAAGCCTTCTGACTGATTTGCTATTCTAAACCCTTTACACACTGTTTTCTAAATAAAACACAATAATGAAAGGAGGAGGAAACCCTTCCCTGTCTGTCAACAATATACTACAGATTTCAACTTATTTTTTAGATAAGCATGGATCATAAAAGTAGAATGTGAGTTGCATATATACATATTACACTTAAAATTTTTTTATTTTAAAGATGGGTACAATTCAGGGTTAGGTATACAAAGGGTCATTGTACAGGTAAAGTTTGAGCCTTTTGGTCCCCACTTCACCTGATTTGGGAAATCAGATACCCTTATGATGAAGTATGTCCCCCTCCCTCCCCTGGCAGATCCCCACTCCTGCCAATTCCTTTCTTTTAGTATTATGATAATTTTTCAGGATCAACTATGAATGTAATATGTGGTACTCAGTTCTTTATTTCTGTGATAGATCACTGAGTATTATAGACACTAAATCCATCCAAGTTGCTGTGAAGTTCATAATTTTGTCCTTCTTTATGTTTGTGTACTATTCCATCATGTATATGTGCCACATTTTTTTTTTATCCAGTCCTCTTTCAATGAACAGCACAGTTGGTTCCATATTTTTGCTATTGTAAATAATGCAGCAATAAACATGTGTATGCAGGTATCTTTTTCATAGAGTGATTTGAGTTCCTCTGAGTATATTCCCAGAAGAGGAATTGCTGAGTCATATGGAAGGTTGATTGTTAGATCTATTAGTAATTGTCACACTGTTTTCCACAGAGGTTTACACTTCCACCAGCAGTGTAGAAGTGTTCCCTTTTTCCCATACCCTCTCTAGCCTCTGTGGTTTTTTGAGTTATTGATGGCCATTTCTTTGATGACTTAGGCTGAACATTTTTTCATGTATCTGTTGGCTGCTCATATGGCTTCTTTTGAGAAGTGTCTATTCATGTCTTTTGCCTACTTTTTAATGGGGTTGTTTTTTTTTCTTTTCTGCACATTTGAGGTCCAATATTACATTTTCTAGTAAAAAGAAGCATAGTAAAAAAGTATTTTAATTACTTTATTTCACTGTACATAAAAATATTATCATTTAACCATATAATCAATGCAAACTTATTGATCATATATTTTGCATTCATGTGTTGTATGCCAAGTCTTAAAATCCTGTGTGTATTTTACACTTACAGCACATTTCAATTCAGAGTAGCTAACATTCAAGAGCTCAATATCCATCTAAATGTGTTTAGTTGCTACAGTATTGGACAATGCAGCTTTGAGGCACTGATGTAAGATGTTCTGAAAAATAGAGAATTTAACATAACTATAATAAGACACTTGGACTCGTGATTTTTAGTCCTACATATAAGGAAGTCACATCTTCACATACACAAAAAAAGCGGAACATCTTAAAAATCAACATTTCTTTAATAAGTCAAAGAATTGAGGTCACAGAACAAGACACCAACATGAAAACTGCAGTGAAACAGATATAGAGAACCACCCCTTACTGGGGGCAGAAACTGCTGCAGGACCCAGCATCAAGCTGGAATATTAAAGGGTAATTGACAAAGTATCAGGAATGGAGAGTGAACTAGATAAAGAAATAAAATTTCTGAAATCTCAGTCTTTGAAAGCCCTCCACACTGTGCATTTTACTTCCAGGAGCCCTACTAAATTCTCAGGGTAAAAATCAGAGAAAAATCCCATCATGCTTTTTTCAGGAGAAGGGGAAAAGTAAACACAGAGGACTCTGTCTGCCTCTTTGAGAAAGTTTTGCTATTTTTTTCACAGTCAATCAAGTTGGGTTTTACCAGAGCCTAATCTGTATGAAGATTAAATTCAAGTCCTTCTAGCCTTCAACATGGGGAAAGAGAAATTCACAACTTCAACCCCAGTAAACTAAGGATTATAAAAATAAAAAGCGAGAAGCAGTAGGAAATATCACAGCCCAATAGCACAAGCTCACTAAAACACTAAAATCTAATCATAGAATTATGGAATATTTTTCTGCCTTTGACATCTTACCATCACCTCAAAAGATCTCCTATACAAAGGATAACAGCTGAAAAGAACTGCAAGGCTCAGGCTCTATAGGAAGGAGATCCTAGGGAAACCAAAGGAATTAGAAGAGTCAAAACAAGGATACCATAGATAATTTTAGCTTCTGACATCTACATCTAAAGGACACTTGAAGAACAATTACATGGTGCCAAATCTTATTCCAACATTGTAATTGCCATGTGGTCTGTAGCAGTAAGCTAATTTGAGGATTCAAGATCTTCCTCTTACATACATTTTACTGATATATTTTTGGATTAGGTATATTCCATGATTAATATTTTTAAAATATTTTTATTTCAACTGGGAGTTAGTTGAAAAATGTTACTTATTTATATCTCTCTGTGTGTAGGTGTATTTCTCCATTGTTTCCACTAATAAATCTTCCTATACATTTTAGAGAAAATTTTGGTAGTGATGTTTCAAACACTATTATGAGGTCTCCATTTTCCAAAAAAGCTTTTTTTCTAAGTACATAACAATATATAAATATAATACTAATTCAATCACTTCTCTGAACATTTGATTGTGACCTACTATAGAGATGTATATTAGCTTTCAGTTACTGCATAACAAATTACCAAAAACTTAAAGTGATTTAAAACCATACACGTTTATCACACTGTTTTTGTAACTCAAAATTCTGAACACAACTTAGCTAGGCCGTCTGCAATGAAGGAATCAACTGGATTGAGGTCCTTTTCTGAGCTCAGTGGCTGTTGGCAGAATATATTCCCCTGCAGTTCCTTTCAAATTTTAGAAGCCACCTGCTTCTCCACAATATTTGCTTCTTCAAGACTAACAAGAGCATGCCTCCCCAGTATGTTAATATAATATGAAAATGGGGGTGGCATCCATCACCTTTATCAAGTAATTTGACAAAGAAAGAAAGAAATATTGAAAACAATATTTTGCCATCTTCTGTTAGTTAGAAGCATGTCACAGTTTTCACTCAACTGGATATATTATACAGCTAGCAAACACGGAGTCGACATAAGGCGTGTCT
Source organism: Carlito syrichta (assembly GCF_000164805.1). Classification (NCBI taxonomy): domain Eukaryota; kingdom Metazoa; phylum Chordata; class Mammalia; order Primates; family Tarsiidae; genus Carlito; species Carlito syrichta. The sequence continues at coordinate 163,021 of NW_007060600.1, read as the reverse complement.
GCTGCAGGAAGATAGAGTTGTCTTGAGTCAAGTTAATGCCTAGAAGATGCAAAATAAAAACACTTGCATAGATTATAGCAAAATGCAGATATCTACAACATATTATCCAAACTATGTAGTTTTCAATAAATATTTTCTTTTTAAAATTTTAATTATTTTATTTTTGTTTTAGAATATTTTATTTTAAAGATATGGGATATGCTTCATGATTATGGACATAAATGGTTCTCGTAAAGGTAAAGTTTGGGTCTCCCTTCCTTTGGTCCTACTTCACCTGGTTTGAGATTAGGTACCCTTAGTGATGTTATGTGGCCCTTCCTGAACACTTATCATAATAAATATTTTCTTGAGATATGCATGAAAATGAAAGCCATATTCAAATATAAATTAGTCAGTTGAAGCAAACTTTAGATTAAATTTAATTTGGAATTAACTAACTAAAGAGAAATCAGATCCAAATGCCATGAGGGATCACAACTTTGATTCTGGGCAGATGAATAAAATAGATATAAAGGACATTAGTGGGACAACAAATAAAATTTGAATAAATATTATAGTTTGGATAACATTCTATTAATCATAAATTTTCTGATTTTTAATAATTGTGCTACAGTTGCATAACTGAATCCAGTTACTCTCAGAAATTAAATACTGAAGTATTTAAGATAAAGGAGTATGATATCACAATTTACTCTCAAAAAGCTCAACAAAAAATTTTGTATGTCTGTATATTTATGTGTTTCTCTCTCTCAAGAGAGAAATGATGCTGATAAAGTATATAAGCTAAGTTATAACTATCCAAAAATTGGAATAAAGCACATACAACATTTCTTTCCAATATTCGTACAAATCCTTTGTAAGTTTGAGGTTATATGCTTAAAACATTGTACTAAATATTATATTTTTGCTATATGTAATTGATATTTTATCTTCTGTATTTAGTTTTTCTAAATGTATGTGTTATGTGAATTGAAAATTAAAATATGTGTAATACTGAAGGACAAAAATAATAGGAAAGAATGTTTTAAAATTAAACTCTGAAGGTACTTGCATAAACAATGTTTGTATACTTAACTCTGAATTGTACCCACATCTATAAAATAAAATTTTAAAAAGGAAGAAAACATAACAGAAAAACTACAAAAAAATTTACAAAAATTAAACTTTGACTCAAAGGTATTGAGATAGATTATTATTATTATTATTGAGTTGAAGTCTCATTCCAGGCTTGCCCAGGCTAGAGTGCAATGGCACAATTGTACTCAATGCACTCATCCTCAACATCTTGGGTTCAAGCAATCCTTTCACTTTAACCTCCAGAGTGGCTGGAACTATAGGTGTACCCCAACATGCCTGACTAATTTTTTTGTAGAGATGAAGTCTTACTACATTGCCCAGGCTGATCTCAAACTCTTGGGTTCAAGCTATCCTCTCTCCTTGGCCTCTCAAAATGCTGGTATTATAGGTGTGAGCCACCATGCCCGGCCTAGATTGCAATTTTTAAAATGTGTTTTTTTCTTTAATTGTATGCATTTTGGAGCGTGCGCACATGTAAATGTGCTAAATTGCAAATTAAAGACATGTAATATAAAAATACTAGTAGAACCACCTTAACATTTGTGATATTTACCCTTCTGAACCTCCTATGATAAAGTTGAGTTTTTATTTATATCACATATATGTTAATAATATTTTAATTTTTAAAATTTTTATTTATTTTTTTTTGAGTCATAGTCTCACTCTGTCACCCAAATTAGAGTTCAGTGGCATGCTCATGGCCACCACAGCCTTGACCTGCTGGGCTCAGGTGATCCTTCCACCTCAGTCTTTTAGGTAGCTGGAACTACAGGCACATGCTACCACACACAGCTAATTTTTGATCTACTGGAGAGATGTAGTCTTGCCAAGTTGCCCAGGCTGGTCTTGAATTCATAGACTCAGGCAACCCTCTCACCTCAGCCTCCCAAAGTGCTGGAATATAGACATGAGTTACTGTGTCCAGCCATATTTTTATTTTTAAAAGCGAAAAAAATCATTGAAGGTGATTTTCATTAGTTTTCCAGAAATGTGTTAAACTCTTTTAAGTATTCTGAATAACTTCAATAATTTTATTTAGGGGAAACGACACAATATGCCATAGTAAATTCATTGAGGATAATGACTATATCAGAAATTGAAAAAATGTAAAATGCTAATTTAAATTATATTTACATATTACTTTAAAATTTTCTAGATATCTTTCACTTTAGTTAGGAATCAGTAATTTCATATGAATGAAAAACAGTAATGAGTTAAAAAGATGATATCACAAAAGAGGGGTTTGCATTGTCACAGGAAAATAGAGTGCAGGAAATTTTGTCTGAAGAAATATTTAAGTTAATTTTCAAATAGGTACTTAGAAAAATGTTAAGCATTGTCATTTTCATATCAACTATTGTGGCTAGTTTTTGAGTATTTTTGTTAGTAAAACATAAAACCTAGACCATTTGGTGTCAGACCACTTCCAGTATTACTGAAATATGGACTAGAATATGTGCAGTATTGACATTCATAAATTAACTACTAAAAGTAGGCTGAATTTTAGTTACTGGAGTCGTTCCAAATGGTGTTCAATTAAATTCATTTTAACATCATACACTGTATTGTTTGGGGAAGGGTTGAGACAGCACTTGTAATTGCACCTAAGTCTAAAAGGCAGTGGTATTTTTACTCTTATAAGTTTTTAGTATCATTCTTCCAATGAATGTTGTGAAATTGTCTTCTTGTCTATCTACCAAGTGAGCACTTACTGACAAGCTCATTCATTAAAACTAGTTTACCAAAATCAGCAATCTTTTAAATATTTGACCCTATGTAATGCAGTGAAAGTCATTCTAAATTATTCAATTTAGATATAGATTATCCCTAACATGGGGCCCATATAATATCATATGACTGTGACTGAAGCAAGTGACATTGTATAAAATGAGTTAAACTAAGTTATTCAACATACTTGAGTACCAAAAGAAAATACCAAAGAAAATATTTGAGAGCTTACCTTACCTCAGTCATTCATTCATTGAACAACAAGTATTTGTTGATTTCTACTAGGAATTGTAATAGCAATATTAAAGGCATTGGTAAATAAATCTGTCTTAGAACAAAAGACAATTTTAAATGTTCAAAAGTTACAAATATTCACTTAGATGATTAAGTGTAATTGGATAGATATATCCTGGTATGCTATAATAATTTGTTAATTATGAAGCTAGATTTTTAGTTCTATTGGTGTATGGTCATATAATGCATCATAACTAAATGAAATTGGCTTTCCATTTCTAAATACAATATTGGAAGAAGAACATTCAATGTCTGGGTTCAGTTTTAGGTTTAGTTCATGAACTTGAATACACCTTTAATGATCTCAGTACTATTCAGGAAAGTATCCACCATCTCACACATTTAAGGTTTACCAGCTGACAAATATAAATAAAATAGTGTTCTATCTTAAAAAATGCATTTTTATATTAAATGTCCTCAGATGGTTATTTTACTTTTATATCTTTTTTTCACTGTTACTTCATTATTTCAGTGAATAATAATATTTCAGAAAAATCACATCACTGTCAATTTCAAATATCAAAGCTCTATATTTAAATATATACTACCAAAAAATCTTTTATGTGTTAAGTGTTCATGTTTATAAATTCTATTATGTATTCCACTGTTTTTCCTTTTGAAACCAAAAAAACACTGAGCAATATAAAGTTTAATTTTTCATTTTTTCTTTGTTATTTTAGTGAGTAATTATATTTCATAAAAACCATATCACTATCGATTTCAAATATCAGAACCTCTATATCTAAACATGGACCACCATGAAATCCTTTATGCTTACAGGGTTATGTTTATAGATTTTATAATGTATACTTCAGTGTTTTTCTTTTTGAAACCAAAAAGCACTGAGCAATATAAAATTTTACCTGTGGCAGTAAATGTTTGAATAAAATACAGAAGTAAAGTAATAACTAAAAGGATAATTCTGAGGATAGAGGCACAGAACTATGAAAAGTACCTAAAATCTGTTATCAAAGTACATAAAGTCATGTGTAAAAATGCTGTCATTTCTTAACAGAAAAATGTTGAATACCTGTAATAGCTCTTTCTTCTCTCTCTCCTATTCCTATCTCAGTCAAAGAAAATATTCTGTTCTCATTTACTCAGTCTTTATTTATCATAAATGTTAGCTATATTTCATGCAGTTTATTCTGCTGACAGAAAAAAAAATACCTCTAGTTGTCAGTAGCCTTGCATTACTGATCATACTTCATATGTAGTAACGATCAGTTGACTGCCTCATAAGACTGAACATAATTGACTTCTAAAAGTATAGAATGGAAAGATGACTACAGGCAAAATTAAAATGATTTGTGCATATTAAATTACTTCATAAAATATGCAACCGTAATTCGTTAAACAAAAAGAAAAGAAAGAAACTTCAACACCAATGTCTTAGTTTGTGATCCAGCTGGAAGCATGGCCTGAGACTAGGACCAGTATGCAGGTCGTTTGTTTTGAGATGGGACCTCAATGAAAGGGAATCGTAAACATAAAAGCGACAAGGAGGTGAAGGCAATACAAGGCTGTACAATCAAGGTGAGCTTCACTGAGGACATTTGGCACTTGATTCTCCTGAAACACTCTAAGCTTCCTTGAGAAAGAAAATCAAAATTATCCACCAAAAAGGGGAAAGAGGTAAGCATTTTCCCACAAGCATCCTTCTAGTAATCAATAATTGTAGCATGCTAACACTTGCACTTCTAGGTGGCCTAATTCTTCCAGTCATCTCACATGTGTTCATTAAAAAAATTTATTATAGAGATGTGGGGTACACATGAGGATTGCTGCATGAAGGTGAAGTTTGGGTTTCTAACATACCCTCACTCCCTCTGGAAGTGGACCAGGTATCCTCATTCTCTCACGCCCCTCTCCTCTTTCTCCCTCCCTCCCTTAGCAGAGTCTAGTGACTACCAATCCCTCCCTTGTGCTAATGTGACTAATGTTCAGCGCCTACATATGAGTGAGAACATGTGGCACTTAGTTCTTTGTTTATTTAAAAAGTCTTGGAGCAAAAGCAAGATGGTGGGGCCGAGGGAGTGAGAGATTAGAGAGCCAAGCTATACCAACATGTAGCTGGTTGACTGCAGTGGTTGCAGGTGACAAGAGAATATGTTAGGCAGGAATACAACTACTAAAAGAGGACTAAAATATTGCTTCTCTAGTTAAGAATTTGGACTTTCATTAAATGTAGAGGAATAGCTGTATAATTTTAGTCGAATTTTTTTTTTTTTTGGTCAAGAAAACCATGAGATTTGATTTGCCACAGTCTCTTGTGGCAAATGATGTGAATGAAATCTCTCAGCATCTACACTATGATAATGACATATGTATTTTTTTCGAACATGATTGTTTTTCATTGAACAGAATCAGATTGAATTTCAGAAATATATAATCTCCAGCAAATATATTTAAACATCAGCCACAGTAACATACAGAGGATTTCTAAATGGCTATGGTAAATGGCTAAGTGATTTTTGGTCCATTTATATGTCTAAAAATTCAATTACAGGCAAATCTCACAGATATTGCAGAATGGGTTCCAGACCACTGCAAACATGAATATCACAATTAAGCAAGTCATAATATTTTTGGTTGTTCTATACATATACAAGTTATGTTTATACTATAGTAGCCTATGAAATGTGCTAAATAGCATCATATCTAAAAAACAATGTATATACTTTACAAAAAATACTTTACTGCTAAGAAAAATTGACAATGGGCCAGGCACAGTGGCTCATACTTATAATGCTAGCACTTTAGGAGGTCAAGGTGGGAGAGGATTGCTTGAACCCAGGAGTTTGTGTCCAGTCTAGGCAAATAACAAGACTTGTTACTGAGGATACTGAGGTGGAAGGATTGCTTGAGGCTAGGAGGTTGAGGTGGCATGGAGCTGTGATCATACCACTATACTGCAGCCTAGGTGACAGAGAGATACCCCAACTCAGGTGTGTGTGTGTGTGTGTGTATATA
>NW_007060600.1:122912-156929 GCF_000164805.1 Carlito syrichta | reverse complement strand
TATATATATATATATATATATATATATATATATACGCACACATATATTCACACACACGTGTGTGTGTGTGTGTGTGTGTGTATATAATAAACAATGTGAGCACATACTGTTGGAAAAATAATTTTGGTAGATTTTCTTGATGCAGTGTTGTCACAACCTTTAATTAATAATAATAATTAATAATAGTAATAGCATAATACCTACAAAGCATAATAAAATGAAGTGTGCTTAAACTCAAGAATATGACTAATGTCCTTATAGTACAACAAATACCAAGTCCTTCAGTATGGTTACATATGAATTTTTTTCTTTATTCTATGACACTACAGAGTTTAATGATCTGTAATGTCTTCAAAAGACATTTTTGGAAAATAGACCATGTACTAGTGAGTTTAGTTGAATCAGTGTCAATATATTGTAACAACTGTAAAGAATTTTCAAAGATCAGACCACATACAATTTATAGGTCAATAGAGTCATTTTTTATTATAAAGGAAAGATCATGTGTATAAGAGCTCAATTATTCTCTAAATTCCACATACTCAGTATCCAGTGTACTTCTCTAGGGGCACTCAGAAAGTACAATCCGCTGTCTGTATCTGTGTATCTGTGGGTTTTTCATCTGTAGTTTCAAACAACTGTGGATAGAAAATATTTTTATGAAAAATGCAAATTAAAAAGCAATACAGTATAACAACTATTTAAACAGGATTTACACTGTATTAAAATTATAAGTAATCCAGAGATGACATAAAGTATATGGAAGAATGTACATAGGTTATATGAAAATACTATGCCATTTGAAATAAGGAACTTGAGCATCTATGGATTTTGATACCCAAGGAGTCCTGGAAGCAAACCCTGGTGGAAACTGAGGGACAACTGTAATACTAAATTGTTACTAATTTTTCTAAGTATAAGTGTTATTTTATCTTCCAAGCAAGATTATAAGAGACATGATTGCTTATTCTTGACATACCCAATACCTAGAAATATACTCTATAAGTAGTAGGTGATTAAAAAATTTGTTACTTTTTTGTAATTTTGTAATTTTGTATTTTAAAAGTGAAATGTATAATTCAGGGTTAGGTATACAGATGCTCATTATGCAGAAACCTTTGTTGATGATGTGTGCCCCTCCATCCCTGGCAGTTTCTCACTACTGCCATTCACTTTCTTATAGTATTATGTTAATTGCTCATGTTCCACTTATGAGTAAGAACATGTGGTACTCAGTTCTTTGTTTCTGTGATAGATCACTCAGTAATATAGACTCTAGCCCATCCAAGTTGCTGTGAAGTTCATAATTTTGTCCTTCTTTGTGGCTGCGTAATATTCCATCATGTATATGTACCACATTTGTTTTATCCAGTCTTCTTTCGATGGGCAGCATGGTTGGTTCCATGTTTTTGCTATTGTGAACAATGTTGCAATACACATGCATGTGCAGGTATCTTTTTTATAGAGTGATTTGAGTTCCTCTGGGTATATTTCCAGTAAGGGGATTGCAGGGTTGTATGGAAGGTGGATTTTTAGATCTTTTAGGAATCGCCACACTGCTTTCCACAGAGGCTGTACTAGTTTACATTCTCATCAACAGTGTAGAAGTGTTCCCTCTTCCCCACATCCTCTCCAGCATTTGCTTTTTGAGTTACTCATGATGGCCACACTGACTAGAGCTAGATGGTATCTCTGTGCAGTTTTAATTTGCATTTCTTTGATGACTAGTGAGGTTGAACATTTTTTTCATGTATCTGTTGGATACTAGTATGTCTTTTTTTGAGAACTATCTATTCATATATTTTATCCGCTTTATAATGGGGCTGTTTGTTTTATTGTTTTTGACACGTTTGAGTTCTTTGTAGATCCTAGATGTCAGTCTTTCGTCAGTATACAATTGGCAAATATTTTTTCCCAGTCTCTGGGCTGTCTCCCTGCTCTCTTAGTGGTTTCTTTGACTTTCCAGAAGCTTTTCAGTTTGATGAGATCCCACTTATCTATCTTATCTCTTATGGCATGGGCACTTAGGTTTTGATCAGAAATTGGTCAACAGTTGCAATTTCCATAAAAGTGTCTCCTTCAGTTTCTAAGGTTCTTATAGTTTGAGGTTTCACGCTTAGTTCTTTGATTCATTTAGAGGTTTTCTTGTGTATGGTGATAGGTAGGGATCTTATTTTAATATTCTTCATGTGGTCTGCCAGTTTTCTCAGCACCATTTACTAAATAGGTTCTTCTTTCCCCAGTGGTTGGTGGTGGAGTTTTTGTCGAAGATGAGTTGGTTGAGAAATTGAGGTTTTGCTTCCAGAATATCTATCCTGTTCCCTTAGTCTATGTGCCTGTTCTTGTACCAATACCAGGCTATTTGATTATTGTAGCTTTATAATAAAGTTTACCTTGTTTTTTTTGCTGAGTATTGTTTTAGCTATTTATGATGGTTTATGTTTCCATATGAATTCCTGTAGTGTTGTTTCCAGGACCGAGAAGAATGCTGCAATTTAATTGGTATTGTGTTAAATCTGTAGCTTGCCTAGGGTAGGATGAACATGTTAACAGTGTTGATTCTTCCAATCCATGAGCATGGAATATTTTTCCATTTATTTGTGTCATCTTTGATTTCCTTGAGTAGTGTTTTGTAGTTTTTGTTGTAAAGATCTTTCACTTCTCTGGTTAGGAGGATGTCAAGGTATTTTATTTTTTTGTGGCTATTGTGAGTGAAATTATGTTTCTGTTTGTTTATTGTTGGTGGGAATGTCATTGTCTTTTGCATATTTATCTTATAACCTGAGATTTTGCCAGTCTTTTATCAGTACAAGGAGGTTTTTGACAGATTCTCTTAACTTCCTCTGTTCTTATTTGGATACCCCTGATTTCTTTCTCTTGACTCATTGCTCTAGGAATTCCAATACTGTGTTAAACAGGATAGGTGAGAGTGGGCATCCTTGTCTTGATCTGGTTTTCAGGGGAAATGGTTCCAATTTCTGTTTAGCCATATGTTGGCTATGGTTTTCTTGTAGATGACTCTTATTATTTTAAGATGTGTTCCATCTAAGTCTGTATGTTTGAGGGTTTTTATCAAGAAGTGTTGCTGAATTTTATCAAAAACTTTTTCTGCATCTAATGATATAATCATGTTACTTTTGTTTTTACATTTGTTGATGTATTTAATTATGTTTATGGTCTTGTGGATGTTGAATCTGTTCTATCCCCCGGGGATGAATCTTACTTGCTCATGGTGGATGATTTTTGAGATGTGTTGTTGGATCCAGTTGGCTAGAATCCTGTTGAGGATTTTAGCATCTATGTTCATCAAGGATATTGGCCTATAGTTATCTTTATTTCTTGGATCTTTACCCGGTTTGGGTTCAATGTGATGTTAGCTTCATAAGATGATTTAGGGAGAGTTCCATCTTTCTCAATTGCCTGGAATATTTTCCGTAAGATTGGTATCAACTCCTCCTTGTATGTTTTGTAGAATTCCGCTAGAAAGTCTTCTAGTCTGGGGCTTTTTCTTGTAGGAAGCTTTCTTATGACATAGTCGATTTTGTGGGTTGTTATTGATCTATTTAGGGTCTCTAGTTCTTCTTGTTTCAACCTGGGGAGGTTGTGTGATGCCAGAAAGTTCTCCATCTCATTTAGGCTTTCAATTTTTTTTTCCATAAAATGAACATTGTAGTCTCTGATAATCATTTATATTTCTTTGGTGTCAGTTGTGACTTGATTTTTTTGCATTTCTGATGGTATTTATTTGGACTTTTTTCTATTTTTCTTGATCAGTCTGCCTTAGGGGTTCATGAATCTTGTTTATTTTTTGAAAGAACCAGCTTTTCATTTCATTGATTTTTTTGTATTATATTTTTGTCTTCTATGTCCCAAATTTGGACATTTATTTTGGTGATCAGTATTCTTCTGTTGAAGTTAGAGTTTTGGGGGTCTTACTTTTCCAGTTTCCTTAGGTGACTTGTTAGGCTGTTAAATGTGATCTTTCCATTTTCTTCATGTGTGTTCTTAGAGATATGAATTCCCCTTTTAGTATTGCTTTCATGGTATCCCAGAGGTTTTGGTAAGATGTTTCTTCATTTTCATTTGTTTTGAGGAATCTTTCAATTTCTGTTTTCCTGTTGGTCCAGGAATTGTCAGTATCATGCTGTTTAGTGTCCATTTCTTTGTGAGTTTTGGGGTAGCCTTGTTGGTGTTGACATTTATATGTATTCCACTGTGGTTTGAGAAAGTGCATGCTAGTAATTCAATCTCATGAAATTTGTTTATGCTTGATTTATGGCAGAGGATGTGGTCAGTCTTAGAGTACCTTCCATGTGGTGATGAGTAGAAAGTGTATTCCATGGCTGTAGGTGGAGTGTTCTGTGGGTATCAATTAAATCCATTTGGTCAAGTGTCATGTTGAGGTTCCGTATCTCTTTGTTGATTTTTTTGTCTTGATGATCTATCTAGGGTTGTTAGTGGAATATTTAAGTCCCCAGCTATGATAATGTTAGGGTCAATATCTCTTTTTAGTCAATATATATTCTACTTTATGAAAGTCTGATCTCCTATGTTGGCTATATATATATTTAAGATAGATATTTCCTGTTATGGATTGAATATTTTATCATTGTGTACTGATCTTCTGTATCTTTTAAAAATTTTGATAGCCTTAAGGTTATTTTGTCTGATATTAAGATTGCAACCCCTGCTTTCTTTTGTGTTCTGTTTGCCTGAAAATTTGATTTCCATCCTCTTATTTTGAGTCTGTGAGTGTTCTTTCTGGCATGATGAGTCTTGGACACAACTTACTGTTGCATCATGATATTTTATTCATTTGGTCATTCTATGTCTTTTCAATGATGTGTTTAGTCCATTCACATTCAGGGTAATTGAGATAAGAGAGCTTATCCCTGTCTTAATGTTCTTATAGAGTTTGTTATTGCTGCTGTTGTTTGTTTGTTTGTTGTCTTTCTTTTGATTTTTGGGTTGATTTATGTGTGTTTTCAATCTTTTTCTTGCATTCTTGGGAAGGGTGCTGACCCTTTTTTCTTTCTTCTGTGTTAAATACTTTCTTAAGTGTTTCTTGTAGAGCTGGTCTGGAGGTGGCATAAACTCTTAGGAAGTGAGTGTCTGGGAAAGATTTTAATTCTCCATTGCTGATGAAACTAGCTTAGCTGGGTAGGTAATTCTTGGTTAAAATTATTGATCATTGAGAACTTTGAAGATTGGATTCCAATGTTTCCTAGCCTGAAGTGTTTCTGTAGATAAGTCTGCTGCTATTCTTATTGGTCTTCCCTGATAGGTAGTCTGACTTTCTCTCTTGCTGCCTTTAGGACTTTTTCCCCCTATACCTACTTTGTGTGAGAAAATTACTATGTGTCTGGGTGTTGGTCTTCTTATTCATTGTCTTGGAGGGGTTCTCTGAATCTCTTGTGTTTGAATGGTCACATCTCTGATGAGATGAGGAAAGTTTTCTTGTATAATTTTATGGAATGTTTGTTCCAGGATGGCCTCTGTCTCTCTGTCTACCTCAGGGATTCCAATTAATCTTAAGTTTGGTTTCTTGATAAAATCATTCATTTCTTGGAGACTTTGTTCTGTCTTTTTATGCCATTTTCTATGTTTTTAACAGTTTGAGTTAGTTTCATATTTTAGTTCTCAAGCTGTGAGATTCTTTCTTCTGCTTGATTAATTCTGCTTTCCATGCTTATCAGCTTGTTATTTATTTCATTCACTGTATTCTTTATTGCTGTTATCTCAGTTGTCAACTCCTTCATTCTTCCCTGTTGTCTCTCCTTATTTCTATTTATTCTCTTATTAAATATGTTGATATCTAGATTTGTGACTTGAGACCAGTCATTCTGGGGGGCTCTTCATTATTTTAGTTCCAAAGTCTGTATTCTCAGTTGTCCTCCTAGGGGTCTGTGTGATATCCATATTCTTCATTTGGTTCCTTCATTTGTGTAGATTTTCCTCTCTGATTTTTTTTAAACCTCTTCTTTAATTTTGTTGTTCAGTAATGTGGGATAGCTTTCACTCCTGTTTGCCCAGTCTCCTATTCTTCCTTATGTAGATCCTCTGGCTTTGTTCAGTTTTTTAGCTGGACTTGGAGTGGTGGGTTGTGCTTTTTGTGGTTTTGAGATTTAACTAAGGGGTGAGTTGTGATTCAGAAGCTATCTTAAGATCCCAGTATCTACTGATAGCTGTGTGGGCCCCCTGGAACTTATTGCCTTACAATCTGTCCAAGCAGTGGGGGCATATGTTTGTCTCCTGAAAGCAAAATGAGATAAGAAAAAGAAAAAGAATGGATAAAGGAAAGGGGAAGACAAAAGTAAGGTGGAGAGATAGAAGCAAAAGAGGGAAATAACAAATAAACAGAAAAAGAAAGACTGAAAAAAAACCCCAAATCCCCAAAATATACAGACAGTCATAAAAACAGACAGACAAAAAAAGAAAAACCTTGTTGATTTATTAACGCTCAAAAATACCCGTACACAAATAGAAAAAACAACTTGTCTGCTAATACTGTGGCTGCAAAGTCTCCCACTCAGATTTGACATGTCTATGCCTGTTTCAGATGGGAGAGGGGGCATCTATCTCTCCAAGTCTGATGAGGGAATAGCCTCTAGGTCCCAGGTTGGAGGCTGACCAGTGCTGTGTGGTGCAATTCAGGTCTCTGTCGTGTCCCAGGACAGAGAAGTTGATGCCAGTTGGCATCTCCTCACAGGTGGTGGAGCACAGTTTCTGATTTCCACACCCTGCCTTCTCCATGATATTTAGGTTCATGTTTAGTCTGCTGCCACTGGGATGGTGTGGTCCAGTTGCCAGGTGGTGAAGAGCTGCTGTTCCCTGCTTCCTCAAGAGAGCCCCAAGAATAGCAGATGATCCTGCATACCAGGGCCTCCAATCTCAGGGAGGTGGTGGGTTGCAGTCACCTCTGGAAGAGAGCCCTGGGTGCATGAACCCAAGATCCCCTCAGACAGAATTTCTTTCAGTTACCAGCACACAACCACTCATGCAGAGAGTCTTGCTTTTGCAAAGATTCTCACACTCTTACCTGTTTCGGTCACCATATTGTCTCCTTCCCCTGATACTTTTGATTTAGCTTCACTTGTCATTAAGGGGAGACTTTTGGGTTGTAAGTCTTATGATTATATTCTTCATATAGATTTTATTATAAAGTTGTAACAATAACCTTTTGTGACTGGCATTTTATTTTAAATGGAAGTGAAGACATGACTTAAAATTGCCAAATAAGTGGTTATAAAGTCTTTATTGAATCCAGATATATAAACTCAATCTTGAGTTTTTTCTGAATTAATATACTTTTCTCATGATATAATAATTATATATTTTACATGATAATAGTGTGTCAATGTTGTCCCTAATAAAAGTTCTGTACCTCAAAGGGTGAATACATGACTACATTCAAATTCAGCAGATGTTTTGTCAATCATAAATTTAACCTAAATAAATATTTACATAACTCTTTTAGAAGAATTGTATTTGTACATTTTTTTACCCAAGGGAATTATCTTTTTAATACCAAAGTAACAAGGACATAAATCTACAGTAGGAAGAAAATATGCCATAGTTTTTTGTTTTGTGAATCATTATTTTAATAAAACCATATATTATCCTGCAATTTTAATGAGTTGAATGTATGTATTTATACTGAAATAGCTAATGAAATATGTAAAATAATTGCAATAGCTTGATAGACATAAGTAACACCATTTTGTTAAAATCTTTCATCTTAGCTGTCTGCCTGACCTAAAAAATGACCCCCCCCAGTGTGAATGTGTGATTGTTGTAATGTTCCCATGACCACAGACCCACAGCCTTGTTCCCCTGAGCTGTTCATGCTGCCTTGTTCCCGAGTTGTTCATGCTGACTGCTTGAAAACACCCTAGCTACAAGTTCTGTGTAATTGTATGCCTTGCTAACTGAAATCAGAAGTTGTGCCAAGAGATTGTTTCTTTGTTTTTAGTTCCTTGTTCCTTCACCCCCTGCTATGCAGCCCACTTGCAGTTTTTGCATTTATAAGCACCTTGGTAGTTTAGTTCAGTGTCAAGAGCTTTCTTGGCATGAGCCTACTCTTGACCATGCGCTATTGAAAGACTCAAAATTCAAATCCAGTATGCTGCCAATTCTCCTTTCTTGTGGTTCAGCTATAAAAATACTAACCTATATATAGGTTAATTCTAACATATGATAACTCATGTCTATAAATATTACCTTATCTTCTTATATATCAATGTATTAAATTATGCATGAGTTCATAGTATCTTTAAAATAATACCACAGGACTCATATATAAAACATCCTTTTCTGCTGACTTATAGCTTTCTACTCTGGTAGTGAGAAATTTCACTCCCCTTATCTGTAATATTTTTATTTACTTGTTCAATTCTAGTATATATGTGAAGAGCTTCAGATTGGTTAATTTATGTCTTTGTGAAAAATAGAACTGTGAAGTAGACTACAGTATTTATGCACAGTTTTCTGTTGTTGTTTTAGCTTATAGTAACCTGCCGAACACTATTTTCTAAAGTTGCTTAAGTCAGTCTATATTTTCCTCATCTCCTTCAGTGAGACCATATTATATTTTCTTAGAGTTGTTATATTATTTTTTCACAGACTACATTACATCCCCAGATCCTCAACTTACAGATTTTGTTTTTTAGTAATTTTATGTATTTCCTCCATTGGCTTATGTGTCGGTCAGAGTTCAACAAGAGTCACAGGACCAGTAGGATGGATGGATGGATGGATGGATGGATGGATGGGTGGATGAATAGATTCAACTATTCAACCCACTATCAGGACAAATTCTAGGTCTCATAGTTAGCAAGAATCAGTGTTCTTCCATGATAAAATTTTAGCAAACCAGAAAGTGAAGAAAATATTTTTAACAGGATAAAAGATATTTATGAAATATTTCCTTTGTTTCTTTTTTTTTTTTTTTGAGTTGGAGTCTCACTCTGCCTCCCAGACTGGAGTGCAGTGGGATGCTTTTGGTCACCGCAAACTCAACCTGCTGGGATCCAGTGATCCTTCTGCCTTAGCCCTCCAAGTAGCTGGAACTACAGGCATGCATTGTCATGCCCAGTTAATTTTTTATTTATTGTAGAGACAAGGTCTTGCCATGTGCCTGGGTGGGTCTTGAAATCTGTGGGCTCAGGCAATCCACTCATCTTGGCCTCCCAAAATGCTGGGATTACAGTCTGAGCCACTGAGCCTGACCCTCTCCATTCCTTATTTGAAGCACCATTCCCTTTAAAACTAGAAAATATTAAGGGATATAAAGGTCTGAAAAAAAAAACACTTTATATTAGTAAATAATTTGTAGTAAACCTAATACAATCTACAGTAAAAAATGTAGATGTGGCTAGACATGGTGGTTCATGCCAATAATTCCAGCACTTTGGAAGGCTGAAATGAGAGGATTATTTGAGGCCAGGAGTTTGAGACTCAAATTATTCTCAGCTGAGAATTATTCTATGCTGAGACAACATAGTGAGACCTAGATATTACAAAAAAAAAAAAAGTCAGGCATGGTGGTGCAAACTGGTAGTCCCTGCAACCCAACCATTTGGGAGGCTGAGGAGAAAGGATCATCTGAGTCCAGGAGGTTGAGGCTATAGTTAACTGTGATCCTTGTCACTGCACTTCAGACTGTGTAAACAGAGTGAGACTCTGACTCAAAAAAAAAAGAATAAAATAAAGCAAAATCAAACTTAAAAGAAAATTCAACAAGGCTGATTACAAATAAAATGAAAACACGAAAATCAATCATGAAGTTTATATATTTAAATCATCATTTAAAAATGTAATATCTCAAATATCCTATTCACAAGGCTGTAAAATAACAAAAACTATAAAGTCCATGGACAATACAAACTTTATAATTAAAATTACCTGAAGTTGCAAAGAGTGGTGACTTATGCCCGTAATCTCAGCCCTTTGAGATATGTATGTGGGAGGATTGCTTGAGCCTTGGAGTTTGAGACCAGCCTGGGCAACCTAGCAAGACCTTGTCTCTACAAAAAATATAAAAATTAGCCCAATGTGGTGGTGCATACCTATAGTCTCAACTACTGTACTCAGGAAGCTGAGGCAGAAACACTGTCTGAACCCAGGAAATCAAGGGTACAATGAGCTGTGATTGCACCACTGTACTCCAGCCTTGGCACAGAATGAGATCCAGACTCAAAATAATAATAAAAATAATAGTAATAATAATAATAAAAAATAATTTTTTTAATTCCCAAAATTATTAAAAGAAACAGCATAATACTGAATAAATTCAGAGACATGACAGAGATTGAAAGGTTAACATAGATTAAAATTGAATTAGTCTATAAACCTAATTTTATTTTTTTAACATACTAACAGATTTTTGTTTGTTTTTAGTAAAACGTGACTCCTTGATGCATTGTAAAGAGACAAAAAAAGTCCCTTATTTGAAGAATGAAAGGTAAAGGAAAAAGAAAAAGGTAATGAAGATGAAGACAGAGAAAAAGAATAGGAAGAGGAAGAAAAGAAAAGAACAAAACAGAGAAAAGAAGGAAGGAAAGAAGAAAGAAAAAGAAAGAAAGAAAGAAAGAGAGAGAGAGAAAGAAAGCAGTGGTGAAGGAGCAAAAGGTGGTATACTTGAGGAGAAAGATAGGAAGCCCGCTGTCTCAGATACCAAGTGTTGGCTATATGAATGAAAACGATCTTACACTGAGTCAGCAGGTACAAACAATAGCTCCAAGCCAACAATCAGTCTTCATATGCATGACAACTTTATCTATTGTAGTTACAAATCAGTTGGAACAAAACAGACTAATCAAAATATAGTGCAAGAACAACTGGATATTTACATTAAAAAATAATTAGACCTAATATCACAAAATATGTGATAGTCAAAGATCTAAATATATGAAACACAAAGTGGCAATATATTTAGAAGGAAAATGGAAATATTTCTAGCACATTTGAGTATGAAAAAATTGCTTGAATAAAATTCAAAGGGTATAGATCATAAAAGAGAATGTTGATACATTTGATTGTATTAAATGTAAAGGAATGCTTTGTAAAACAAAATGACTCATCAAAAAGTTAAAAGATAAATGAGGAAATCAGTTTACAATGCATATGAGCAACTTTGTTTCCTGAGTGTAAAACATATTCCTAAAGCATACCATGAGAAAAAAAAGGAATAATGTATCACTAGCATATTTATTAACAAGAAAACAAGGGTGATGTAAAAAGATTCTCAACCTCATTAGTAGTAAGAGAAATACTACATGACAAAATTATGTCATTTCATAGCCACTGAATAAGTATCTGGGATAGTACTATACTTAGAAAGACGAGGAGAAACAGGAACTCTCAAGTATTGCTACTGGGGATGTAAAGATTTCTTCGGTGAAGAAAAAACTAGACCTATCCAATAAGGTTGAAGATACACACAATTAGCAAAGGCTCATAGGTGTATACCACAGATGTTTGTATCTTAGAGGAACTTTGGCGTATATGCAAAAGAGAACATGTGACACAACTTTTGATGTGATGTGTGTCACAGTAACTGTTTAAAAATGGTTAAAAACAGGAAAAGAGATAAAGTGTGGCGTAACAGCACAATGATCTAAAATAAAAATAAATGAACTAAAACTAGATGTATAAAACAATATCAGTTTTATAAATATAACACTGAATATAATAGGAAAGTTGCAAGATAATTTGTGGGGCTTGATAGCGTTAGTTTATTTTTACTATTTATAGTTTTCTTACAAAATGATGCATACACGCATCAAAATATATTAAAGAAACATTTGCATGCTAACATTAAGATTGTTTGCTACAAGGCTGAGAGAGGGAGAGATATAGAATGAAGAAATAAAGGAATTTTAGTGATAGTTGTAAGTATTTTATAAAAATAAAGAAGTGAATCAATTATGGTAAAATGTTAACATTTTAGAAGTAGTTAAGTTCTGAGCCAGATTTGTGGAAGAATTAGAACAGAACTTTCAGACAGGGCTTAAGATAATCCATTGGTGAGAAAAAGAAGAGTGATGGACTGAAGAATGTGGCAGAAAATGGTAGACATTGATCGTGTGACACCTTTGTCAGTTTTCAAAATCCTTGTACTCTTTGACATGTATAATTATGGTCTTTGAAAGTTTTTGGAACCCTTACTTCAGTTATCTGTTCTGACCAACAAAATAGTCATCACTTTCAATGATTACCAAATATAGAATTTAACAATAGCAAATTAGTGAGATGTTGTGATAATACATATTTTTAGGTAAGAATGATTTGCACTTGATTGCTTTAAACGAATTTTAATTATAAAGTATCTTAAACTGTAAAATTAATCCTCTTTAAAATGTTTCTACATGTAAGGAAACATCATAAAGATCAGCCAAAAAACATCTTGGACACTGCTTTTGGGATCTTCCTAACCATTTGCAGTAACACCTGAAGAGTGATACATATATGGGCTAAGAGAGTCCTTCAAAATAGATTATAGGTTTTCACACTGGCTTTGATACTTTCTAATTGTGTGGCATTAAACAAGAAAATCTGTAAGGCTCCATATTTTCATAGGTAATGACAAAGTGGTAATTATTTCAGAAAGTATTTTTTGTGCATTAAAAGAGAATGCACATTACCACTTAATAGATTCCTCAGTGAAGTTAACTACTGTTAGTGTTATCTGTAATTCCTTTAATTTTAGAAGCATTCTATAATTTTGAAATTAGTATATAAGCGCCATTATGTTGTTAGTGTCATATATTACTATACATAAACATAATTTACATATGAATATAGAATTGGTAAAAAAGTTCTCCAATTATTTTCTAACGTTATTGTCATTCACAAGTGAAAGAAAAAATAATAAAATCATCCAAATACGCGTTCTTTAGCTTTCTCAACAGGCAGACTTCTATAAATAGCTAGGTAAGCAGTGAATGGAGAGAGAGGGAAAAGGAGAAAAATAAGGGGAGAAAGGGAGGGTGAAGAGAGGAGAAACGGAGAGGCTATATTTCTTACAATTTAGCAACAAGTCTACTTCTTTACAACTAGGTCAGTATTTCTAGTGGAGACTAGGGGAAATTTAGTTTATTATTATTTTGCAATTTTCTCTTGGAAGGTAAATGGTTCATATGTCTTCATTTGGACAAAGTATTCATAAGGGTACTTTTAAAATTAGTTTCTGTCTCTCATCTTATAATAATTTTGTTGAATGACTGGGACAAGGGTAGATTGTTGATCAAGCACACTATAAGTTGTATGTTTGCTCCTAAACATCCTTATTGAAAAATGAAAACAGGCTATACCAAAAATGCATAGTCAAGCACTTAGCTATTTAAAAAGTTTAAGTTTTGTTGGATGGAGATTTAAAAATTCCAGAAATTTCACAATTGTATAAAAGTGAATATGAATGTGTATCTTTGAACCAGAAATTTTATGTAGTCAACTAAACACTTTATTTTTTGTAAATCAGAGAAAATATTTAATATTTTTTGATAGCAGAATTCCAAAGTTTTTCATCCAATCAGGATGCTCTGATTATATGCCTCAATAAAAATTATGCAATTTTCTAAATGTAAATATAGAAGAGAAAAACCTATCTTGGCAGCTTCAGAATAGTTATCATCTCATAACCTTCATTTATGAGAACATAAATACATCTTCAATTTCCTTTTCAGTCAATAATGTCCTTAGGAAAATTCCCAAATTCCCTTCCATGTCTTGCTTTTGTCAAGTCATATCTATCAAGTAAAGAATTTCTGTTAAAAATGAAAAAAAAGTTGTGATGAGTTTTAAGGGCAAAAATATAACCATACTTTGTCTCCTTTTTCTTATGTTACACTAATGCTACTCAAATACTAGTTGGTGAGTCACAGAATTGTGAATGGAAATAGAAATGTACCTCAGCCTACAAACTTCTTTAGACTTTATTAAGGAATGCAGAAATAGTCAATTAAATAAGGTATAGTAAGTTATCAGTCAGGATACAAAGAACAGAAAACATTTATAAAGCATGATAGAACAGGAGAGAAAGAGATAGCCCTTTTTGTTAGTGCTATACTGTAGAAAAAATAATTTTCTAATGCTGTCTTTTAAAGGGGAAATAAAAAGTAATTCCTAATTTTGTTCTTTTCACTGATTTGGTCTCAGCTTTTCTTATAATTGGTAGATTCTCCTTATATGGGTTATTTTTCTTAATGTTTACATATAAATCACTTGAAATATACAATTAACTCTATGGATATTAGAAAAAACACTAATCCCACAATTAACACTACCTTAGTTAATAACTGCCCAGATTGTAAACATTTTCTTTACTCTTCTGTTTCTTTGTGTGTGGTTAGTGTGTATTTTAAATTACTTCATGATGAATATCTATATAATCAAATGTCAAATTCCAAACTTTAATGTCAGGACCCAACCTCAAATATATTACATAGATTTTAATTTTATTTACTGTGGCTGTCAATATAGTCTTATTACTCTATTTCATTTTTGATCTTTAATGAAGTATCTGTGAGTTATGATGTGGAAAAATGTCAGGATGAGAAAATGATGGTCCCCGTTTTTTCCCCAGCCATGACATTTCAGCATTATGAGCTATATCTCACAAGGTCAGGACTGTGTGATCTACTTTGCTGTATTCATTATCTACTAATCCCAGGACAGAGACCAAGAGAAAGGGGGGATTATATTTTTTAAGGACTTCTGGACAAGCTTTTGTATGATGTGCTTCTTGAAAGAACATGGGAGAGCATTACTTGCTGGCTTTTCAGGGTGAAAAAATTCAAGTTATGTCATAAAAAAAAAATGTCATGTCCCACCATAAAGAATCGGTAATCTGTTTGTCTTCTTGCCATTTTTACCTCATTTGGACATGACTAGGAGAAAAGTTTAATCACTTTTCATGAAATCACCTCTTTGGGACTCTTTTTGTTGTTATTTTTAATTTTTTTATTATAAAGATGTGGTGTACAATTCAGGGCTAGGCACACAAACCTTGATTATGCAGGTACCATTGTTGACGAGGTATGCCCCTCCCTCCATAGAAGTCTCCCTCAACTGCCAATCCCACCCCCCTGCCCTGACAGTTTCCCACTACTGACAATCCCTTTCTTTTAGTATTATAATAATTATTCAAGGTCCACTTAAGAGTGGAAACATATGGTGCTCTGTTCTTTGTTTTTGTGAAGGACAAACATATGGACTTCACAGCAACTTGGATGGATTTTTTGGCCTCTTAAACAACATTTATAAGAATAGGAGTTGAAGAAGTACAATTTTTTTTTAAGTTGGTGTCTCACTCTGTTGCCCAGGCTGGAGTGCAGTGGCACACATACAGCCACCCCAGCATCCACCCACTTGACTCTGGTGATCCTTCCTCCTCAAGTTCCAAGTGGGAACTACAGGCATTCACTACCAAGCCGGCTAATTTTTGATTAATTGTAGAGATAGGGCTCGCCAAGTTGCCCAGGCTGGTCTTGAACCCACGGTCTCAGGCAATCCACTTACCTCAGTCTCCCAAAGTGCTGCAATTACAGGCTGAGCCACCAAGCCAGACCTGAAGAAGTGCAATTTCAATGGGGTGCAAAAAAGCCTTGTCATTGTCTTTCTTTTTGCAATTATCTTAGAGTGTCAATGCAACACTACGGTGACACAATACTCAAAAGTGACTACAAGTTAAACTATATCCATAGACTTCTGGTAGGTTATATATCAGTAAATGGTGCTGGGAAAACTGGCTGACCACATGCAGAAGATTGAAACAGGACCCCTATCTATCCCCATGCACAAAGGTTAACTCCAAATGGATCAGAGACCTAAATGTAAAACCTCAAACCATAAGAACCTTAGAAAAGGAAGAAAATACCCTCATGGAAATCGGAACTGGCATCCAATTCCTGAACAAAACCCGAAACCCACAGGTCATAAGAGAAAAGATAGACAAGTGGGACCTTATTAAACTGACAAGTTCTGCAAAGCCAAAGAAACCATCAAGAGAGCAGGGAGACAGCCTACAGACTGGGAAAAAGTATTTGCCAACTCCAGGTCTGACAAAGGCTTAGTATCCTGGATCTACAAGGAACTCAAAAGTGCTGAAAAGAAAAAAAACAAACAACCCCATTATAAAATGGGCAAAAGATATGAACAGACACTTCACAAAAGAAGACATCCAAGCAGCCAACAAACACATGAAGAAATGCTCAACCTCACTAATCATCAGGGAGATGCAAATCAAAACCACACTGAGATACCACCTAACTCCAGTCAGAATGGCAATTATCAACAACTCAAAAAATAACAGCTGCTGGAGAGGGTGTGGTGAAAAGGGAACACTTTTACACTGTTGGTGGGAGTGTAAACTAGTGCAACCTCTGTGGAAAGCAGTGTGGTGATTCATAAAAGCTCTAAAAATCGACCTTCCATATGACCCCACAGTTCCCCTACTGGGAATATACCCTGAAGACCTCAAATCACTCTATAAAAAAGATAGCTGCACACGTATGTTTATCGCAGCGTTGTTCACAATAGCAAGAACCTGGAAACAACCATACTGTCCATCAAAAGAGGACTGGATTAAAAAAATGTGGTACATATACACGATGGAATACTATGCAGCCATAAAAAAGAACAAAATCATGAATTTCGCAGCAACCTGGATGGAACTAGAGTCTATAATACTTAGTGACCTCTCACAGGAACAAAAATCCGAATATCACATGTTCTCACTCATATAATGGACCTTGAACATCCAATGCAATACTATGAGAAAATGACGGATGGTACTGGGAAACTATGGGGGGGAGGGATATGGGATTAACAGTAGCAAATATCTGTCGGGGGATGGGAAAACACTTCTTATCTACAGGGAGCCTGAATGAAACGTAATTGTATACCTAACCCTTAACTGTACCCCACAAAACCATAATAAAAAATATTGATTAAAAACAAACAAAAAAACAAAACAAAAAAAAGAATTTGACAGAAAAGAATACAATTCCAACTAAAGAGCATATTTTTTTCCATATTAAAAAAATTGATACACTTTTTTCATTCCTGAGATTAATCATCTAAAAAAGTGGTTTTTATTCCACCTCTGAAGAAAATTCATATCTGACTCCAGAGAACTCAGAATCTAGATCAAATACAAGTAGAGCAAAATTAAACCAAACCAGCAGCACAGACAAAAGTCCATCATGTAGTAGAGTTGCTCAGCCCAGCTCCATGGACTAGCATAATTGCAGCAAACCTGCTGCAATTAAAATAACCAATCTTAAAAAAAATAATAAGCCACTGAGTTTAGGGGTAATTTGTTATGCAGCATTATTGTGGTTGCAGCTGGCTTATGCAAATATTAAGGATACTCACCTTGAATTCAGAGTTTGCTTACCATGAGAAACTTAACTTTTAAGTTTTCCATACTTCACTTTCATACTGTCAAAATGGAGATATTTGATTACATTTTTGCAGTAAAATAGGAAGGTCACCAACAAGAATGTTCATAAGAAAAGAGGTGTTGGAGTGAAGATAATGGGAGTGTGAATGTACTAAAAATGTAGGCAAAATTGAGAGCAGTATTTTATGTCTTAGTGGGGTTTATTGAAAAATTAGTGAAGTCTGAGCACCAAAAGAAATAACTATAAAAATACAAGATGATGCTGTAGGGTACATAGGGGGGTTGAGAGAATCTGGGATTACAGAGTATTTGAAGCTGCTGGTAATCATAAGCTCTAAGAAATGACCATGCTGGTGAATGTCTAGGTTGAAGGGAGATAGTGTAACAAGATAATTATAGGAGAGTCTTAAATGATTTGAGAGATAAGAGCATTGCAAAGTTCAATAATTCCTGTATTGAAATAATTAGAAATTAAGTGTTGGAGAAAGTGGGAGTTAACCAGAAGCTAAATATCTCTACGTAATGACAGAGAGTAATTTAAGGATTTGCATACCACGGTGACAGTAAGGCACACTGATACTTATATATTGACACTGATACTGATATTCTGATTATCAAGCTCTATTTGTTTTGATGGGAAGGTACTAAAAATGGTCTCGAATGAAAAAAAGAGAGACTCACAGAACACCTATTTCACCCATGGGTATAATTTCATGGAAATTATCACCAATTGCAATACAATTCTGACACTAACTACCAGACTTAACATAGACTTCACTGGTTAAGGGCACAATCTCCCATAAGCCTCCCTTTCTTTTAGACACCAGCCACAAGTATAGGGCTTCCCAGGTCACTCACACGTCTGACAAATGGCTATAAATTTATCAACTTGATAATTCATTAGAATAACTTGCAGAATTGTGGAAAGTGCTATTTAAATTACAGATTTTTACAAGGATGCAAATCAAGAACTACTCAGAAGAAAAGAACTATGAGACAAGGTCTTAAAAATCTCAAATGCAGAGCTTCCGTGTCCTCTCCACTGGAATCAGGAATATCAGGATATGTCGCCCTCCTCATAAATCAGTGTGTTCACCAACCAGTAAGCTCAATTGAGCTCTGATATTCAGAGTTTTCTGGAAATTTTATTACATAATCATGATCGATTAAATCATAGACCACATAATTGGACTCAATCTCCAGTTTTTTTCCCTCTTTGGAGGTTGTGTTGATAACACCTGGTTCAGTCCTCTTTATCATGTGGTTGGTCTTTCTGGTATGGCCAGCTCTCATAATGAAACTTTCTAGAGAGTCACTGTACATCATCTTCCTATACTATAGAAAACACTCAAGAATGGTCCTAGGGGCCCACTATGATAAAAAAAAAAAAAGTCATCTCTTTTACTTGAAAAATCAAGGGTTTAGAAGCTTCATACCTGGAACTGAAGACAAAGACTAAATACATTTTTTAAAATATAAGAGGGCTATAGAGGAAGAATTTTTAGAGGAGAGCATGGTTTCCTTTAGAAGAAGAATGTGAAGAGATTTAAGATAGGCAGAATTTTGCTAATAAACTTCCATCAGAAGGTACAGTGAAAAGATTTCAGGAGGTAGAGAAGGAATATCAGAAAATGAGCTTTGAAAAGTTTCATTAGGATTTGAATATAGAATATGAGGAGTGAGATGGGAGAAATAAACATGTGGTTGCCAACTCAAATTGAAACAAAGAAAATAGATTAATACTGATTATGTGAAGGTAAAAATTGACATGGAATCTGTGAAGAGTGGCAGGAAGCACTCAGAATTCTGATGCTTTTTAAAAACGTGTGCCAAAGAAGTTGCTGAGGCTGGGAGAAGTTTGAAGAGCTCAAACAGTGGAAACTGGTTAGCCAATCATCTTAAAATACTGAATGGCACAGGACAAACAAAATGACCCCTTCTACCTAAATAATCACTGTTCTGACTTGTCATATTATAGATTAAATATTGAATTTCATGTAAAGGAATTCTAAATGATGTACTCTTTTGTGTCTATCTTATTTTATTCAAAAGTAAACATAAGATCACTCTACAAAATAAGACACCGGCACACATGTTTATTGTAGCACTATTTGCAATAGCAAAAACATGCAACCAACCGTGCTGCCCATTGAAACTGGACTGGATTTAAAAATTGTGGTATATATACATGATGGAAAGTTATGCAACCATGAAGAAGTACCCCACATCTTTAAAATAAAATAAACTTAAAAAAGAAAAAAGTTTCAAATAATTTATAGTCGTTTCATAGTTTACAAAATATTATAGTACATGCAATTTAATTTGATTCTCACATAGTATTAGGATGTTGTGGCCACCTATGGCAAGATCTAGTCTCTGGCCCTATAACTCATAGCTACTGAACGATAATGTTCTGATTTAAATATTTTCCAGTTTGAAACTTCTCTCTTCCCATTAGACCTCCACATTTCTTTATTTTGGGCAAGGAGTTTGTTGTATATAATCCAGTTAAAAATCTCTTTATTCTACTAAACGAACTCAGCTATTTCTAAATAGAGAAGTGAAGTGTTAACATAAACTGTTTCTTCAAGACTTCCTGGTTTTTTACATTTCTTTTGATGCATAATTTTCCCAGTGGGTTTATACATTATTATGTCACAGGGATCTGTAGACAGAACTGAGAATCTCAATGTATGTATCCATTCAGAAGTTGACAAGACTTGTCAGTAACATTAATTCTTCTTGTTTTCCATTTAGGATTCAGGTCTTACAATCTGTAGGACGGTGCTTTTACACATTCATTTTATGAACACTTATTGAGCCCTCCCCAACAGGTTAGCTGCAAGGGGTGAATGAAAACATTCAACTAAACATAAGTCAAGTGCCCAGTGTTACCAATGTACTTGAAAGGTGGATTGCTATTACTTCACTAGCATATTATAAATTAGGGATCTGCAACCTGTTAGGAACGAGGCTGCACAACAGAACATAAGCAGTGGACGAGAGAGCAAAGTTTCATCTGTGTTTACAGCAGCTCCCTATCGCGGGCATTACTGCCTGAGCTTTGCCTCCTGCCCCATCAGCATTGAAAAGCTTGCTTCCATTTCCCATAAGCAGGGTTTTCTGCAGTGACAGCAACCAAAACAAGATTAAGTAGTAGACTGGACATAAGCCACACACTTGAGGCATCACTGTCTCCCATCACCCCCAGATAAGACCGTCTTGTTACAGGAAAACAAGCTCAGGGCTCCCACTGATTCTGCATTATGGTGAGTTGTATAATTATTTCATTATGTATTACAACGTAATAGTAATAAAAATAAAGTGCACAATAAATGTAATGCACTTGAATCATCTTGAAATCATTCCTGCCCCATCCATGGAAAAATTATCTGCCACAAGACTGGTCCCTGAGGCCAAAAAGGTTGGGACCACTGTTATAAATGATGTGGGGATTGTAAACAAATAATAAGTCAACTTTGATATGAGTGCCTGTTTTAGTTCTGTGTCTCCCTTAATTCTGAGCATCAGATTTATTTCATACCAGGAGAACCCCCCAAAACTTGAATTTGTTTATTAAAAAAACTGTGCATTTATTTTTACATGCTTAAACTTCAGTCATTTCCAAAGTACTCTCTGTTTGCTGCAACAAAGAAACCTATTGTGATAATTTTCCACTGCTCAAAACAGTTTTTGAACTCATCAGTGTTGATGCCTTTTAGTGCTTCCACCATTTTTTGTTTCACTCCTCCCACACTGGCAAAACATTTCCCTCTGAGGACTTTTTTCATCCAGAGGAAACGAAAAGCCTTTCGGGAGCAAGGGTGAGATCGGGTGAACAGGGGGATGGATGGGGCATGGGTGCCATGCCATTTTCGTCAAAAATGTCTGAACACCCAGAGCCATGTGAGCAGTGTTGTCATGGTGGAAGAACAAGTCACTTGTTCGCTCCAACCCTGGATGTTTCAAACAGGCGATCGGATCTTCCCTTATGACAACACATCTATCCACACTTCACTAGGTGTTCAGAAGTTTTAGACTGAAGACGGCATGACTCCCATGTCCCATTCTCCCTTTTCCTCCAGTCTTGCCCCAGAGACTGTTTTTTTTTGTGTTGTTTTGTTTCCCCCATGAAAAAAGTCCTCAAAGGGAAATGCTTTGCTAATGTGGAAAAGGTGAAACCGAAAACGGTATAAGCACTCAAAGACATAAAAGATGACAAGTTCAGAAACTGTTTTGAGCAGTGAAAAAAGCATCTCAATAGGTGCACTGCATCAAATGGGGATTACTTGGAAGGTGACTGACATTTAAACATGTAAGAATAAATACATAATTTTTCTATAAATAAATTCTGGGTTTTTGAGATTCCCCCCTTGTACATACGTATCATGTTTTCTGTAGCCAATATTTATTTAAATTATGTAGATAACCAACATAAACTGTAACCAGGAAAGTGAATCATTTATATTACAAAGGACCCATAGAGAACTATATTTTCAGATCTGTGAGGATCTGAAATGTAGCACTCCTGCCAAAGTGTTCTTTTCATTATCAGAGAGTAGCTTCTCTGTTTCTTGTTCTAATGTGTTCATCCCTGGCTTTGTTTGCTGATGATTCGATTCCCATCTCAAAGGGGAAAGAAGAAAGGAAGAAACCACAGCAATAATTACCATCTGAGCAAGTCATTATCATTATAATAGAAGTGAAATTGAAATAGTAAGAGCTTGGCATTATTCAAGTTTTTCTCTGTTCTGTTAATAGCTATATTTAAACTCTGCATAGGCTTCTTTTGAGAGGTAGATATGTCATAGTAGGAAATCACACTGTAATCCACTGATCAAATTTTTTAGGCCACGTCTCTAGGTGTGTCACAGCTCTGATCCTTATGACCCTTCAAAATGTCTTTCTGAGGAATTAATAGAGAACAGATGTTACCTAATGCAGCAGCTGTTACAGTTAGACAAATGGGGAAAACAGGTAAAAGATGACTGCAGAAGCTCTTTAAATAGACCAACCAATTTCTTAAAAATCAATAAGGAGTTCTGAAAAGGTTACAAAAGGTGCACAATCATGTGTGCTTACACATGAATGTTTATTAAAAATACTTTCAGAAAACTTTTACTGAAACAAAAATTCTTTCAAGTGTTCATTGGAAATAGTTCAGTGATTATAATTACAGAAAGCAAACTTCCCTGTATTGCAAAAATACATTACGGTTTTATTGGGTTTTCAAGTTTATATCCTTTCACTTTTTTAAGAGTCAACTGTATCTTTCTGATGGCTTAATGTGTCTCAAATCTAATGATGTAAAACTCAGTGAAAAATGCAATGGTCACTTTCTTAGTCTAGAACCTTACCGTTAGTGGAAAGAGACATGTCAGTGACTGCTATCAGAGCTGATGGAAAAATTAATCTTTCTGACAGGGAAGGGAAGTCTTATAAGAGGGATAGTTTACCTGGGTATGAGATGATAAAAAAACAAACAAAAAAAAACAAACAACGAAAGAAAAGGAAAACAATCTTACCATTGGGAGCCTTAAACCTTACACAGAGTCATGAGGACACATTTTATTGTTATGTATATGTTAGAAAATGGACACTGTCAGAATTGGACAGAAGAGCAGTGCCTCTCAAATTGTAATGTTCATCAGAATCATCTGAAATTGTTGATAAAGATGTATATGTCTGGACGCCATACTGAATATTCTGATCCTGTAAGTCTGGATTGTTATCTCCTTAAAACTTAGATGAAGACAGGAAACAGACTTCATCTGAAGACATGTTTCTTTAGAAGAGTGGTTCCTGAAAGTCCAGATCAGCATGACCATAATCATTATCTGGAAACTTGTTAGAAAAGACAATTCTCAGCCCAAAGCCAACCTGTGGAAAACCAGCAAGTGGAGTCCTACTTGTTTTATTGAACTACTCAGTTGATGATGATGCATGATCAATTTTTAGAGCCACTGCTTTAAATTGTCCAAATACTTTAGGTCTCCATTGCCTTGGAAATCTCACCTTTTGACAAGTTTTCAGAAGTGGGTCACTGTTAATATTCCACACTTAACAGTAGTTTTATTTGTGAAAAATTTTAGATTGAAAATAAACTCAGAAGGACCAATGCAGTTAAAACCACTTATTACTGCTGGTGTCACTCTAGTGGACTGAATCTAGACTTAATATCCTACTTTACAGGATACAAATATGAATCAGGATCTAGTTTCAAGTACTATACAATATTGTGCCAAAATATTTACTGAACTATAATCTTCTGTCTAAAAAGATTGTTTCTGCCTCATTTTAGCAAATTTTATTACACAAATTCTTGGATTATGGTAGAGCTTGTTGCTGTTGGACTTCACAGGAAATCACTTGACACAGATTAGTTAAAGGATACATCAATGCCAGGCTCGGTGGCTCAGCCTGTAATCCCGCGCCTTTGAAGGAGGCTGAGGTGAGTGGATTGCCTGAGCCCGTGGGTTCGAGACCTGCCTGGGCAGGCGAGACCTCATCTCTACAATAAATCAAAAAATTAGCCGGGCATGGTAGCACGTGCCTGTAATTCCGGCTACTCGGAAGGCTGAGGCGGAAGGATCACCGGAGCCCAGCAGGTCGAGGCTGCAGTGACAGGGAGCAGCCACTGCACTCCAGTCTGGGTGACAGAGTGAGACTCCAACTCAAAAAAAAAAAAAAAAAAAAAAGGATACATCAACAAAGTTATATACACTGTCAATGAGGACCTTAGCAAGAAATTTATTTGATAAGAAATTTGCTTCTTCTTTTCATCCCAAACCCCTCAGAATCATGTGCTAGTCCTTGGTGAGGAAGAAGGAAACTTTCAGCCTGCACTTCTCAATGAATATTTCTGAGTTATTTTTCCAAATGCCAAGGTCAATAATGAGCAGAAATGGAGTACATTATAGAATCAGAGAAAATTTTAGGTTCTCCATTATTTTATTTTTCATTGATAATCAGCTATTATTACAGACAATGTGTTCAGAAACAGGCAGAGATCAAACAATAAATAAAGCAAGATTTCTGTAATCTGTAGCTCACAATCTTTTGGGATACACAGTCTAATGATAGTAGCTTAAAATATTGGGCCAGAGCAGAGTGTGATTATTTAGGCTCACATATATTAAAGTTTGCACTACTTTGCACAGTCAGTGGTGTCAATGCATACATTATCATCTCTTCATATTCTACAATAAATCTGTTATTACTGACTTTAATAAAAAGAAAAAAGTGGCTTGTTTTGCCTTTGTATGGAGTTGATATCACATTATTTCTTCCCAGAATAAACATAGGACCAGGTTAGAGTATGTTTTTGAAATTATTATAATTGAAGCTACAGGAGTAAATTTTTGGAGACAATGATATTTTTGAAGACAGAAAGGTCTAGAACCAGGCAGATCTAGATGAAAATCTGGGTTGCCTGACTTCAGGCAGCTATTTTAACCTTTCCAGAATTCTTCTGCCTTTTTTGTACATCTGTTAACTGGTGGTAATACAAACTATATTGTTATTAAACTATTAAGTATGATGCAATGTTTAAAGAGCCTGACATTTGGTTGAGGCTCAATACATTTTGGATTTATTTGACATTCCTCCTCTTCTATATCTATGCCTCCTTTTATGTCTGCTATTTATATATTTATTCTATTTTGACTTTTTTCATCATGACTTGTGAAAAGTAGACTTTTGTGTGTTTTTTAGACTTGGGGGCAATAGGGAAAAACACTGAGACTCTGTGTTAGGTTTCATAGAGATTCTGGAACATGACCAACCAGATATAAATAATTCCAGCTAGTGTCTCTATCAAAGCTGAGAACTTATGCATTCCTCATGTTAAGCATTATCTGTTTAATGCTTCATTTCACATAGTATCTCCTTTAGGTATTAGGAATCTCCTTTAAGAAGAAAATCATTACAGTAAATATTGTTCCTCTAATATTAAAACAGTGCATTAAAACTTGGTTTATATCTATCAGGCATATCATGCATTCTCAATGGTGCTAACAGGGCATTGGAGTGGGTAGTCAAATGTAAAATTCCATATTGGAGAATTAAAGCAAGAGTGATGGTTGGGATGGCTGGACATAGAAGACATGAACTACTAGGATAAGCAATTTGAGGAATTTAAGAAAGCTAAACGGTATAAACCAATCACCACTTATACTTCAGTGCTGATGTTGACTGGTTCTCTGAAGGTTTTCTATTGTATGCAAAAATCTTTATGTCTGCTATTTATATCTTTATTCTATTTTGACTTTTTTTCATCATGACTTGTAAAAAGTAGACTTTTGTGTTTTGTTTTGTTTTTTTTAAAGATATGGGAACAGTAGGGAGAAACATTGAGACTCTGCTTTAGGTTTCATAGAGATTCTGGAAAATAACCAACCAGATATAAATACTTCTCGCTAGTGTCTCTATCAAAACTGAGAACTAAAGTGAAAAAGTATCTCTCTACTGGTATTGATGATGACAACAGTTTCTGCATATTTATTAAGTGAAGAAATAATTCATTGCATTGTGCTAAATATGGCTCAGGCACTGCTGATACAGAAATGAATAAGACAAAATGTGTATTACTGAGGAGCTCAGGGTCTCAGGAACGAGGACACCTGATTTCCATGATCTCAAAGCATGTGTTCACAGTAGAGAGAAGTTTCCGCTTCAACTGCAATGCTCCATCACTTACTGGAGAGTGCATAAAGATACAAAGAGAGTGCAGGTTAAGGAAGGATATAATTTCCCCCCTTTTAAAGATCTATTATCAAATGTCATAATTGGATTTACAAAATAATTTAACTGATTGGAAAGTAAGAATGCTGGGGTAGAAGTATAACAATGGTTGTTTCTTCTTCCTTCTGCATATTTTATGGATTTATAAAGGTATATTAGTTATAATATATTGTATTCTCTGCATGATGTGACAAATAGGTGGCATTATTTATCATATGAGAGATGCTATGACTAATGCAACTATTTTGATATTTCTGACAAGAAAATACTCATACAAAATCTTGTTTGTATGCTTATTTACATTTTCTCTTTCTAAAAACAAGTTTTCTAAAGTATGCTTTGAAGGAATAAAGTATACTTTCTTAGAAGAGGGCATATCATACAAAAATTAGACATTTACTAAGCATTGATTATGTTTTTATATTAGTAGTTGTGATTGCCAATTTTAAAAATAAATACATGAGTCTCATTAACTTAAAGCTCTGCCCCATTTTTCAGCAATTATTTTAATAAGTATCATGATTTATACCCTCCTACCAAAATATGTCTACAGCCTGAGCAAATATTTTAAGAGATGCAGACTCACTTTTGGATTTTCCAGCAGGCTAAAATTATTTTATCTTACAAAGTCCACACACACTTCATACATATGAAAATTCCAGAAATCAAAAATATTTCTACGTTTTTCAACATTATAAAAAGAGTGATTACTCCATCTCTTCATCTTGACTAAAAGCTGCCTATTCCCAATTAACTTATTTTTCTTCTTCACATCACTATAGGTGCATCATTATTCCAAACTCCAAGAAACAGGGTAACACATTTCTAGTTTTCCCTTGCCTTATTTTCTTATGTTACCTGCTAATTCTTTTTGAAGACTTGCTTCCTATGTTGAATCCTCTCCCCATATGAACCACTGTCAGGTACAACTCTCTTGGCTTTTACCCCACCACACAAGAAAACAAAACACACTGAATTCCATCTCATCTTATAAAAGTGATTCATCTAATGCCTTAGTCTTTTAGAACCTGGTCTTCTTTTAATTTCAGATCTTTCATCACCACTCCATGGAAACTTTCTCTTAGAATCATATTGGGTACTATTTAGAAGTGTTTGACCGATGACAGAGATGAAATTCTGAAAAGCAGGGGCTGAAAAGGGTCGGTGTGCAGAAATTTATCAAATTTTGTGCTTGGTATCTACTCCCTTGGGGGAGAGAGAAAACAATAGGATTGAGTCAAGGGGGAAGCTAGGATGAGTTGACGTCTCAATGAAATCTTCAGTCAATTCACGAGGATGACTGGAGTTGGATGACCCTCTAAAGTTATCCATGTTGAAGCAAGAATGCCAAAATTTAAATCTTCATGTCCATCAGTCATTGCATGTTGTTTTATCTAGGAAGGGGCCTGGCAAGCCTACTTTCTTTAGCCTAGAAACTCATAGAAGAGGGTAGATAGCTAAGATTTTATATCAACAGTCCTCTCGGCAACTAAAATGATAATTCTTCAGTCCTAGAAGGATATTAGGAAAGGGCATGACAGCACCCATTGCATCTCTTTACACTATTCAGGTACTTATACTTGAAGCAGGAAGTTCCAGAAATAAATGATTAAGTACATGTTGCACAGGGATACACATGAAAACTTAATGTATTTTATTTGTGGAGAGACTGATTTAGCAATACATGTTGAATGTGAATTTTTTATATCATAATACTTATAGGACACACTTTGACCCTTTTGTCACAAGCTTAATTATTTACATATTTTTCTATCTTTTATCCTGAAGTTTTGATTAGGAGATGAGTTTGTGTAACTTAAAAAAGAAAAATGGTTTAAAATGGCAAACATAATAATTGGTCACATTTTTAAAGAGTTTTGCAATGTCACAGGAATTACTCTAACTTTCTTACATGCTTTAGTTCAGGCAAGTCTATTATTATAATTTCATTCTTGTAGCTGAGGAAACTGAATCTCAGAGAGGTATAGGTTATTTGCCAAAAGATGTTGACTATGGATTTGACCTCAACAGCCCAGAACCAGACCTTTAAGCACTATATTCTATTGACTTTCTAGTTTCTTTCTTATAACGCAAGAAAATGGCAAAAGTAATTTGTCTAAACATCCTGATAGTGAGCTATGTCTAGAACTGAATGTAAAATTATATAATTTCCTCCCTAGATTTCTTTATTATACAAGTGTTTCAGGGGAAGGTTGAAGAGAGTACTGAAAACTGGTTCTCAAACTGTTTACTGTGTTTTATATCTTAGCACTGAGACAAATTACTTTCAAGTCACATCGAAAAATAAAAATGAATAAAAAAACAATGTCCATCATCCTGCTCCTCCTCCTTCATCATCACTGTCATCATCTTCACCATCAAATAATTGCTTGCTGAGTCTCATTTTTCAGGGGGGAGAAAATACAGTTATTGTAAAATGTCAATAAAAATGAAATCTGTCAGCTATTGCAAACCAATTTTGTTTCCTATACAATTGCTAGGCAATTCTCCAAATAATAGTCAAGTTTATTCTTGTTCATTTTTGTCTAGTTTCTAAAATTAAGTAAATAAAAGTCATAAATCAAGATATACAATATACAATTAAATACACTAAAAAAGAGAGTGTTCAGAGGAAACAGGTTAAAATGTGCTAACTATGAGAACTCAAAACTGATTTTTTTTTTCCTGGACCAAGCAGCTTATAAATGCTGCTTAGTTATTTAGATACTGTATATCTTTTTCAAACTGTACACAAAAATTTTCTTTCTTAAAAGGACTATTTCACAATATCTACTTGTTGAATTTCATGGAATTTCTGAGACTTTTTATCCTTCTTTATATTTAAGGTTGAGAAAAATTCAAAAATAATGATAAAAAAATTCAATTACTCTTAATACCACTGTCTCAGTCTACTTGTGCTGCTACAAAAAATACCTTAGATTGGAAAATTTATAAACAACATAAATGTATTTCCTTACAGATCTGGAGACTGGAAGTCCAAAATCAAGGCACTGTTAAGTTTGGTGTCTAGTGGGGGTCTGGTCTTTTCTTTCAAGATGGAAGTCCAAAGTGGTACCTTGTCCTGTGTCCTTACATGGTATAGGGCA
Source organism: Carlito syrichta (assembly GCF_000164805.1). Lineage (NCBI taxonomy): Eukaryota > Metazoa > Chordata > Mammalia > Primates > Tarsiidae > Carlito > Carlito syrichta. The sequence goes on along the minus strand of NW_007060600.1, from coordinate 127,676 downwards.
AAAAGGGAACAAATGTTGTGTCTGTACATGATAGAAGAGCAAAAGACATTGAACTCACTCTCTCAAGTGCATTACTAAGAATCCTAATCCCATCTATGAGAGCATCTTGACTCAATCACCTCCTAAATATCCCACCTCTTAATAATGTCACGTTAGTCATTAAATTTCACTTTATTCATATTTGGGGACACAACCATAGGATTCTGTCACTTGCTCCCAAAATTCATGTGATGTAATTTACCTGCCAAAATGACAGTGTGAAAAGATGGAGTCTTTAGGAGGTGATTAAGTCATGAAAACAGAACTCTTCTGGATGGAATTAGGATTCTTATAAAAGGTCTTGAAGAAGTCAGTTCATTGTCTTCTCTTCTGCCACATGAAGACACACCATTTTCCCCTTTTCCTTTCTGCTTTCTTCCATTATTAAGTCATGAATTCATAGACTTAGGAAAAAAATGTCATCTTGGAAACAGACAACAGGGTCTTCACCAGACAGCAGACCTTATGGTACCTTGATTTTGAACTTTCCAGTCTCCAGAACTGTGAGAAAATAAATTTATGTAGTTTATAAATCACAGAGTCTCAGGTATTTTTTTGTAGCAGTACGAATGAACCAAGACAAAAGTTTGTATCAGAGAAGTAGGGCGCTGCTGTATTAAAATATTTAATAGCTTTGGAACTGGGCAATAGATAGAAATTTAGTGGTTCACACTAGATATGTCCTAGATTGCAATGAATGGAGTAATAAGGTTGATTCTGGTGATGAATTGGAAGAGCTGTAGAGAAAGCATCAGTCTTCTTATGGATAGTTTAAGTTGTTGTGACGAGAATGCTCGTAGAAATACAGACAGTAAAGGACATTCTGATGAGATATTAGAAAGAAATGAGGAATATCTTATTGGAAACTGAAGGATAACTGTCTTTGCTACAAAGTGACAAAGAACTTGGCTGAATTGAGTCTGTGTCCTAGAACTTTGTGGAAGGCAGAATCCAAGAAAAATGAACTAGAATATTTGGTAGAAGAAATTTTAAACAAAATTCTCTGGGTGTTTCGTCACTTTTATTAGATGATCACAGTAAAATGTGAGAAGAGATAAAAAAATTAAAGCAAAAATTTATAATCAAAAGGGAAGAAGAATTTAAAGATTTGGAAAATTCTCAGCCTAGTCAGATTGTGAAGCGTTTGAGAAAATTCCGAGGGATCATTTGATTAGAAGATTAGTATAGCTAGAGAGTAGCCAGATTATATTCATTAAGACAGTGGAAGAATGATACTGAAGGTGATTTGAAGATTAATGGTGCTGCCCCCACCTCCATCACTGACCCAGAGTAATAAGGCTGGGGGACAAAACTATGTCAAAGGAAAAGTTGAGAGCACACTCAGGGCCTCCACATTTGCCTCCCAGAGAAGACTCAAGTCTCTATTTTCTACATTTTACTTTATCATTCTTCTGCCATCTCACCTGTGACTCAGGTGGGTCTGGTTTCCACCTACCTTTCTAGAAGGCGCAAGCGGTAAATCTTGGTGGTATCCCTGCAGTACTAACTCTGCGGGCAAAGAGCTGTTGCAGGAGTGGGGCTCCCACAGAGAGTCCCTACTAGAGTAATGCCTAATGAAGCCATCAAGATAGAGGCACTAAAGAGAGCACCCATTAGGGTAATATCTGGTGGCTACCCCAAAGATCCCAGAACTGTAAAGCCACCAACATGCAACTCTAGCCTGGGAGAGACACAGGCATGGAACTCTCATCTGTGAGAGTGGCAGTGTGAGCTGCTCCTGACAAAGACAGTGGGACGTAACTGTCTGGAGCCTTGGGGGCCCAACCCTTACTTCATTGTGTCAGATGACAGAACATAGAGTTAAAGATTATTCTCAAAATCAGAGGAGATTGGGTGTGTTAGGGTGATATGGCGGTGGACAGATTATTCTCAAGCTTTAAGATTTAGTGTTATTTTCCTTGTTGGGTTTTGAACTTGTTTGGGACCTCTTACTCATTTTTTCTACCTTTTTGAATATATATGTCCATCTGATGTCTGTCCCACAATTTTATTTTGGAATTACATAATTTGTTTGATTTCACACATTCACTACTGGAAATCAAGCTTCCTCAGGCTGAATCGCACCTTGCATCTCATTCATATCTCAGATTTAGATAAGATTCTGGACTTTTGAGTTGCTGCTGGAACAAGTTAAGACTTTTGCAACTGTTGGGATGAGGCAAATGTCTATTACGCAGGAGAAATATACATGTGGGACCAGGAGTAAAATGTTATAATCTGAATATCCCCCAGAATTCAGGTTTTGAAACAATTCCCTTTGAGGTGGTATGAAGCGGTAAGATCTTTTGCGAAGTGACTAAGTTGTAGGGACTCAGTTCTTAGGAATGGATTTGTTTCTTATGAAAGGGCTGGGGGAAGTAACTTAATCCCTTTTTGGTAGTTTTCTCTCTTCCATGTGAGGACACAGCATTTGTCCCCATTGCTCTTTCCATCCCTTCTACCATGTGAGGACACCTGGATGGTGGCACCTATAGAAAGGAGTCTTCACCAGACACTGAACCTGCCAGGGACTTGATCTTGGACTTCCCAGCCTCATAAACTGTGAGAAATATGTTTCTGTTGTTTATGCAATACCCAGTCTCAGGTATTGTGTTATAACTACACAACCTAAGACAACCATCATCTAAGGATAACTACTATTAATATTTATTCATAATTTTCAATTATTCTTCTTATAATAGTTTTATGCAATCTACCAATATTTGATAGACAGCTACCTAATTTGTGAATCCCAGAGCAGAATGAAAAGGTATATGGCTCCTTCTTAAAAATTGATTAAGAATTTCAAGATGGCAACAACAGAGCATTAAATCAAGTAAAGGACTTTTGTGAGCAACTGCACAGGTCACATTCACAAACTAGGTGGCTCTGGTTTGTTTAATGAATGAGTGTATGAATGCTAAATAACTGCTGTTATTTAGGAAGCCAACGATCTTCTACATGTGTTGAGAAAAACTTAGAATGACACGGGTATGGAAATACTGCAAGTGCTTTCCATTGCTGCATATCTAGAATATAATGGAGAATGACATTCATATAGAATTAAGGATGCACATGTACATTTTAGTTGAAACACTAAAGAAGCTTGTAGCTATCCCAGAAATGCAAGTGGTGAAAAACAGATTAGAAAAATAAATAAAATGCTACTTAATTGGAATAGTCAAATAGTAGGTCAGAGATAATCACCACAGGATGTATCAGGAAATGTTTATTCTATTTTACTGAAATTATTTCTTATACAAGGATTGTGGTTTTGAACTATCTAAGCAAACTGGTCATTGAATGTTTGCAAACACTTTCCTAAAATATACCAACTGTTGTTTTTCATTTTATACTTATAATTGCCTCTTTAATATTTTAATACTGATAAATTTTGAACTACTTCTACAAAATGGAGAAAAATAGGCTGATTGGAGATTACTGGTAATACAGCTTTGGTTTTGCCCTTGAGATACTTAGGATTTATGTTTCCTAAGATTGCTGTCACCTACTTTGTAAGTAATCAGCAAACCTTGAGCTATAAATATAAAAATATATTTGCAAGTTGTAGAAATAAAATTACAGGCATATTTATTCCTTGCATATTTTTTGACAACAACATAAATCCCCATTAGTGATTACTTTGTGAGATTTGGTGGCTAATTGAAATATAGTCAAATTCTGATTGTTTTCAATAATGGAAAGGTGCAATAATGTGAAGACTTCAGAGGAGTAGATGATGTAAACAATAATTTCTTATAAATTGTACATCAAGATTTATTTGGTTAAGCTCATTATTAACTTGACATAATATTATTAATATTACTATTGATATTTTTGGCATAATACTGTTAGATACTGATTTAACTAATGTGATATACTATCATTAATGCAAAATATTAACTAATTATTAGATAACAGTGTGATGAGATTCACATTATGTACTTTAGTGTACATACCACCACATGATAAATTCAGTAATTATATTTATTAAACTTGTCTGAGTTTATCTCTAGATTGTGAGTATGTTTAAGTAGCACATTGATTTGAGCACAGCTTGTTCTCAATAAATATTTGCTGCAGGAAAGAAAGTAAGAAGGAGGGAAGAGAGGATAGAAGAAAAAAGTAGAAATGGTAGAAGGGGAAGAAGTAAGGAAGACATGGGATGAGAGGGAAGGAGGGAGAGAGGAAAGGAAGGAGGGAAGGAAGAAAGGTCGGAAGGAAGGAAAGAAGAAAAGAAGGAAGGAAGAAAAGAGGGAAGGAAAGAGTAAAAGCATAGGTATATTTAAGGAACATATGGCGTTATTGAGAGAACACATACAAATAAAACCTAGAGCACCACAGATAACAATATATAATCAAATGTTGCAATATGCGTCAATAAAAAAATGTGTTATATCATAAAAGTAAAGTATTGGCCAGGCTCAGTGGCCTAGCCTGTAATCTCAGCACTTTGGGAGTCCAAGGGGAGTGGACTGCCTGAACTCGTGGGTTCGAGACCCGCCTGGGCAACTTGGTGAGACCTCATCTCTACAATAAATCCACCACCCCCCCAAAAAAACACAACAAATTAGCCAGGCATGGTAGTGTGCGCCTGTAGTTCCAGCTCCTTGGAAGGCTGAGGCAGAACGATCACCAGAGCCCAGCAAGTTGAGACTGTGGTGGCTGGGAGCATGCCACTGTACTCCAGTCTGAGCAACAGAGTGAGACTCCAACTCAAAAAAA
>NW_007060600.1:67442-122892 GCF_000164805.1 Carlito syrichta | reverse complement strand
AAAAAAAAAAAGAGAGAGTATTGTTAATTAGTCAAGATTGCCAAAGTAAGTTTCTGGGAGGACATAGGATAGGAGTAGTGTTTTTGCTAGAGCTTACACTATGAGCTAGATTTCTGTGGACAAAGGTAAGGCTGCAGAAGAATATTTCAAATAGAAGAAGCTGGCTTAAAAAGAGATGGTAGGAAGGGGGAGGTTTGTGCAAGGCGTAACAAGAAGTCTAAAGCAGACCACAAACTTTTTGTTTTTAATTTATTTTAAATTTCATTATTTTTATTTTAAGTAAATAGTTGAATTAAATATACCCCTCAATTCAGGACTTATTTTTTCTTCCTTTCCTCTCAACTCCTAGTTCATTCTTTTCCTTTAATAGGCATCCACATTAATATGTTTGACATATCCTTAGTTAGGTATACATTTTGGAAACATACAGTGTTGTTCTTGTATATTATAAAGTTAAATAATTCATTTCTTTTCAATGAATCCCATTCTGTTCTCTTCTCTTCTCACCCAACACCACTTTCTTTCAAACATGCATTCACGTTGCAGTAAAGGCCTCTAATTCCTTGTATCTAAAGGATCCAGTGAGTGATTTTCACACGCCTAAAATCTAGTCTCACACCCTGAGATCCAAAGAAGGGTCTACATAGTGCTTCACTCAGGCTTTCTTCTAACTATGTCCTGTTTGGAGGATAAGGTGTCTGGGAGGCTGTTATGGTCTGAATGTGACCTCCAAAACTCATATGTTGAAACTTAATGGTCAATGTAATAGTATTTATAGATAAGACCTTTAGGAGGTGATTAAATTTTGAAGACTATGTCATCATGGATGGGATAAGTGACTTTATAAGAAGTTGAAGCATAGACCATTTCCCATTTTTGGAGGTCGGGAAGATGGTGGCTGAGCCAGTCAGTCTATGAGAGTCCCAGTGTGAATGAGTGAGTGTGTGGAAAATTTTGTGTACGTGCTGGTAAGTGAGTGGGCATGTGAGTGGCTGACTGAGAGAGGGCTAGGGAGTTGGTGGCCACGGCTCTCCTGGTGCAATGGCTGGTGCCACAGCTGCTGACTTGAACCCTAGTGATTCCCGGGACACAGAAGTCAAGCGCCATTTTCTTTTCCTTTTTTTTTTAAATCAACAAACCCTCCCTGGGAAGAAAATGCTGGGAGTGACAGTCTAAGTGGGGGCTTGTGAGCAAGTAGCCAAGCCCCTGGTGCAACAGCTGCTGCCGCAGCTTCTCCATTTTATCCCTGGCACTTCCCAGGTCATAGAAGCCAAGCACCATTATTTTTTTCAAAACAGACAAAAGTTTTCCTGTGAAAAAGCGGCAGGGAGAAACAATCACCCCAGGCTCTCCGTCACCATTGCAGCAGGAGAGAGACTGCCGACTCCTGGCTTAGCTTCACTACTTCAGCACCTGGCAGGGCACTGGCAACAGGGGCTGTGGAGGGAGCCCAGAGGCAAAGACCCACGGAAGAGGACAAAAGAGGCACCCCACCACCATCTTGAAGGCTGGGCAGAGAAGTGCTCCGACTTACCACGGAGCAACAGACCTGATCTCGGTGTCTGGCGGATCAACTATTGAGAGACTGATCGCAACTCAGAGGGAACATCCTGAAAGCACAAACTTGGGAGGAACCTGATGAGTGCTGAGTTTCAGGGGCCCCACCCTCTACTCTGATCCAGCCACTGGACAAAGGATGTGGTCAGAAAAGGACAAGGAATAATTAAAAAAAAAATCAGTGGTGAGTCCGGAGCTGACTCAAACTCCCTCCTCCCCAACAATCCTCTGAACATCAGACCCACACAGCTGCGCCATGACTGAGAGGGACAAACCCAGGTGGAGCCTGGACATCAGTCGCAATAGTAGAACTCCACTCCAGGATAGGCCTGGCTGGGACATCCCCATGAGTGACCCCCATGAATAGCTCACACCTCCCCACCAGAAGACATCTCTCTCACCATACAGAGTGTGGGAGGGGAAGACTGCAGCCACACCCAGCACCACTAACCCTTTTCCTTCCCTGCTTTGGACACTGAGGAAAGAGTGAAAGAGGTGGCTCTGCAGGAGAGACCTGATTAGAGGAACAATTACACAGTCTGCCACAAGAGGGCAGGCTTTTTAAAAAAAATTCTATTTTTTTTAATTAAAAAAATTTTTTGACAGTTTGTTAGTTCATCTATTTCTTAATATTTTTCCTTTGTGCATGAATGTGTATGTGAGGGCTTGATCTGTACCCCCCATTTTTTTCTTTTCTTTTTCTGTTTCTTCTTTTATTTGTCACTTTCTGTTTATGTGTGCATGTGAATGACTGAGTGTTCATCTTTCAATTTTGTTGTTGTTGGTTTTTGCACCTTTGTTCTTCTGGGTTTTTTTATTTTTGATTTTTTTATAGTTTAAGGTGTGTGTCAATATATGTGTGAGGGTTGGACCTGAATTCCACTTTTTTTCTTTTTTCCTTTGGTATTTCTGTTTTTCTTCTGTATTCATTTTGTGCTAGGCATGTGTGTGTGAGTTTAGTTTTCTTGGTTTTTTGTTGTGGTTTGTTTTGTTTCACTTTATTATCATACCAGTTTGTTTTGGGGTGTATGTGTGTTTTGTGTGTGTGTGTGTGTGTGTGTGTGTGTGTGTGTGTGTGTGTTCAATTACTTTTTGCATTGGTTTCTGCTTTGCATCATCATATAGAGTGATGGTGGGGAATGGGTCTCAGGGAACACATACCACAATAGTGAGCATTGTAATTTGCAAATAGTTTCTGAATCCTAGTACCCCATCTCCTACTTTTTCAAATTTTCAAAACTACAAGAGACAGCAAAGCATCCCATCCACTGTCTTATTTCAAAATACAACAAATCCAGAACCCAGATCAGAGAAGAATAGAGGACTGAGCAAATATCAGAAGGGAAAGTCTCTCCCATTGACACTGAATAACAGAACTAAAGAGAAAAGCAAGAGATCTGTCACAAATGAGGAAAATTCAAAGGAAGACCTGAGGCAATTTCAAGTGTACCAAAGACAAAACTCCTGAAAAATCAGACCTTGGTACCCAACAATGGAGATCACCAATGACTGGCCCCAGAATGTGAAAAGGATTAGGGAAAGGATGGAAAGAGTGAATAAGACTCAAGAAAGACAAGACGCGAGCTGGGCTCGGTGGTTCAGCCTGTAATCCCGTGCCTTTGGGAGGCTGAGGTGAGTGAATTGCCTGAGCCTGCGGGTTCGAGACCCGCCTGGGCAGCGAGGCCTCATCTCTACAATAAATCAAAAAAATCAGCCAGGCATGGTAGTGCATGCCTGTAATTCCGGCTACTCGGAAGGCTGAGGCGGAAGGATTGCCGGAGCCCAGCAGGCGAGGCTACGGTGGCTGGGAGCGGCCACTGCACTCCAGTCTGGGCGACCGAGTGAGACTCCAACTCAAAAAAAAAAAAAAGAAAATGAAGAAACAGCTTGTCAAAACCTATGGAATACTATGAAATCAGTTCTAAGAGGGGAATTAATATCTCTATGGGCACACATCAAGAAAACTGAAAGATCACAAGTGGAGAACCCAATAAATCACCTAACATACCTGGAAAGAGAAGACCACCAAAACCCCAACTTTAGCAGAAGAATCCAAATTATAGAATAAGAGCCCAAATATGGGACATAGAAGATCAAAATATCATAGAAAACATCAACAAAACAAAAAGCTAGTTCTTTGAAAAATTAATAAGATTGATGGACCCCTAGCCAGAATGAACAAGAAAAAGAGAAAAAGCCCAAATAAACACAATCAGAAATACAAAAGATCAAATCACAACTGACCCCAAAGAAATATAAAAGTTTATCAGAGATTACTATGTACACCTGTATGGAAACAAACTTGATAACCTAAATGAAGTGGAGGACTTTCTGATATCACACAACCTCCATAGGTTGAAATAAAAAGACACTGAGACACTAAATAGAGTAATAACAACCCAGGAAATTGACTCTCTCATATGAAAACTACTACTACTACTACAAGAAAAAGCACCCTGGACTGGATGGCTTTCCAGCAGAATACTACAAAATGTACAAGAAGGAGCTGATACCAATGCTGCTGAGGCAATTAAGAAAGATGGAATTCTCCCCAAATCATTTTACAAAGCTAACATCACACTGATTCCCAAACCGGGTAAAGATTCCAACAACAAAAAAAAGTGAACTACAGGCCAATATCCCTCATGAACATAGATGCAAAAATTCCCAACAAGATTCTAACAAATCGGATCCAAAAACACATCTCAAAAAACATCCACCATGACCAAGTAGGCTTCATCCCCAGGTTGCAGGGCTGGTTCAACATTCACAAGACCATAAAGATAATTGAATACAGCAACAGATGTAAAAACAAGAACCATATGATTATATCATTAGATGCAGAAAAAGCTTTTAATAAAATCCAGCATCCCTTCTTGATAAAAATTCTCAAAAACCTAGGTATAGAAGGAACATACCTCAAAATAGTAAGTGCAGTCTACGATAAACCCACCACTAACATATTGCTAAATGGTCAGAAACTGGAAACATTTCCCCCTGAAAACTGGAACAAGACAAGGTTGCCCACTCTCACCCCTCTTGTTCAACATTGCATTGGAAGTCCTACCTCGGGCAATTAGACAAGAGAAGGAAATCAGGGGTATCCAAATAAGAAAAGAGGAAGTCAAGTTATCCCTCTTTGCTGATGATATGATCCTATGCCTTGAAAATCCAAGAGAATCTCCCAAAAATCTGCTTGTATTGATCAAGGACTTTGGCAAAGTCTCAGGATACGAAATAAATGTGGAAAAGGCTGTTGCAGTCTTATACACCAATAACAGGCAGGTAGAGACCCAAATTAAAAGCACAATGCCATTCACAATAGTCACAAGAAAGAAAGAAAGAAAGAAAGAAAGAAAGAAAGAAAGAAAGAAAGAAAGACAGAAAGAAAGAAAGAAAGAAAAAGAAATACATTGGCACCTTCCTTAACCAGAGAAGTGAAAGATCTTTACAATGAGAACTATAAAACACTGCTCAAAGGAATCCAAGAAGACACAAACAAAAGGAAAAATATTCCATGCTCATGGATAGGAAGAATCAACATTGATAAAATGTGCATTCTATCAAAGGCAATCTACAGATTCAACTCAATACCCATTAAGTTACCAACATCATTCTTCCAAGACCTGAAAATGATGATACAGAAATTCATATGGAAACAAACTACCATGAATAGCTAAAACAATCCTTAGTAAAAGAAAGCAGGAAATATCATACTTCCAGACTTCAAACTTTGCCACAAAGCTGGAGTAATCAAAACAGTCTGGTGTTGGTACAAGAACAGGCACATAGACCAGTGGAGCAGATAAAGATTCCAGAAGCAAAGCCTCAATTTCCCAACCAACTCATCTTTGATATAGCCTCCAGCAACAACCAGTGGGGAAAGGAGAACCTATTCAGTAAATGGTGCTGGGAAAACTGGTTGATCACATGCAGAAAATTGATCAGGACCCTTATCTATCACCATACACAAAAATTAACTCTAAATGGATCAAAGATCTAAATGTAAAATCTCAAACTATATGAATCTTAGAAAACGCAGGAGACACCCTTATGGAAATTTAATGCCAACCAATTTCTATTCAGAACCCTAAATGCCCACACCTGAAGAAATAAGATAGATAAGTGGGACCTCATCAAACTAATGAGCTTCTGCAAAGCAAATGAAATCATCAAAAGAGCAGGGAGACAGCCCACAGAATGGAAAACAAATAACTGCCAACTGTATATCTGACAAGGGCCTAACCTCCAGGATCTACATGGAACTCAAACACACCGAAAGGAAAAAAAAAACAGCCCCATTAAAAAGTGGGCAAAAGACATGAGTAGACACTTCTCAAAAGAAGATATATGAGCTGCCAACAGACACATGAAAAAGTGTTCAGACTCACTCATCGAGAAATGCAAATCAAAACCACATTGAGATGCCACCTAACCCCAGTAAGAATAGCCATCAATAACAGAACAAACAACAACAGATGCTGACAGGGATGCAGAGAAAAAGGAACGCTTCTACACTGCTGGTGGGAAGGCAACCTCTTTGGAAAACAGTGTGCAATTTCTGACAGAACTAGAAATTGACCTTCCATATGACCCAGCAATTCCCCTATTGGGAATATACCCAGAGGAACTCACATCATTCTACAAAAAGGATATATGCACATGTATGTTTGCTGTAGCTCTATTCACAATAGCAAAAACATGGAACCAACCATGTTTCCCATTAAAGCTGGACTGGATAAAAAAAAATGTGGTATATATACACAGTGAATATTATGCAGCCATAAAGAAGGACAAACATATAGACTTAGCAGCAATATGGATGGATTTGGAGTCGATCATACTCAGTGATCTATCACAGAAACAAAGAACGGATTACCATATGTTCCTACTCATAAGCGGACCTTGAACAATTATCATACTAAAAGAAAGGGCTTGGCAGTCGTGGGAAACTGTCAGGGGAAGCGGGGTGGGATTGGCAGTTGAGGGAAACTGCAAGGAGAGGGAGGGACAACCCTCATCAACAAGAGTACCTGCATAATCATCGTTTGTATATCTAACCCCGAATTGAACCCCACATCTTTATAATAATAAATGTTAAAGTTAAAGTGTCCTAGTCCCTTTTATCTTTTAACTATTATGTCATGTGGTGGGTCATCTCCTCTGCAGGCCACAGCAACAGGCCCAATCTTGGAAGCAGAGAGCAAAGCCTTATCAATTGCTGGCACCATGATTTTGACTTAGTCTCCTGAACATGAGGAAATAAATTCTACTGTTTGTAAATAACCCAGATTTCGGTAATTTCTTACAGCAGCATGAATGGACTAAGACAGAATCAAGGGGATTTGCTTATCAATAATATTCAAAAACAATATCTACCTCAGTTCCTTCTTGAATATTTCAGTTACTCAGAGTCCTAAGGTTTTCTGCCCAAATGTCCCCAGGTCACTGGTCTTCAAGATCTGCAGTTTGGGCCCACAGGCTTAAGACCTAGGAGATCTGATCATGCAGAAGAAGCCCAAAAGCTTTCCTCTTGCTTGTAGAAGCCAGTCTTTTTTGCTCTATTCAGGCCTTCAGTTGATTAGATGAAGTCCACTTGCAATATGGAGGGTAATCACTTTTAGTTAGAAAACACCCATTTAAATATTAGTCTCATCCAAAAATATCCTCCAAGTTGGCAGCCAAAAGTTAATCACTTTGCGGAGATTTTTATACATTTGCTCATTGAAAATATATTGATTGTTTCTAAGTTTTGACATTATGAATAGTTCTTCTATAAACATTTATGTGCAGGTTTTGGGTGGATATTACCTTTCAAGTCATTTGGATAAATCCCTAGACGTGTGATTTCTGGATCATGTGGTACAGCAATGTTTACTTTTGTAAGAAACTGGCTAATTGTCTTCCAGAGTGACTGCCATATTGCATTTGCACCAGCCAGGATAAGAATCCTTGTTGCCTCACATCCTTGCCAACAGCATTTGTTGTTGTTAGTGTTTTTGATTTTAGGCATTTTGATAGGTGTATAGTGGCATATCATTGTTTTAGTTTGCGATTTCCTAATGACATATGATGTTGAAAAGTTTTATTTTTCTTTATTTTGATCAGGATCTCATTCTGTCACCCACGCTGAAGTACAGTGGCACAATCACTGAGTTTGACTCCTGGGCTCAAGCAGTCTTCCCACCTCACCCTCCCAAAGTGCTGGGATTACAGATGTCAGCCATCATGCCCAGCCAATACATTTTCATATGCTTATTTATCATCTGTACATCTTTGGTAAGGTACTGGTTTAGAACTTTTGTCCAATTTTAAATTATTTTTTATTGTTGAGTTTTGAGAGTTCTGTGCATATTTAAGAAACAAGCCCTTTATCGGATATATGTTTTGTAAATATTTTCTCCTACTCTGTGGGTTCTGTTTTTCTTCTTGTCTTTCACTAAGGAGTTTTCAGTTTCAATAAAATCTAGCTTACCAATTTTGTCTTGTATTCACCGTGCTTTTCTTGTTATGCCTAAAAGTTGTCACCAGACTCTAGGACACCTAGTTTATTTTTGTTACCTTTAAAAAATTTACAGTTTTGTGTTTTACATTTAGGTCTATGATTTTACTTCTGTGTGTTCTTTTTGTTAAATTTCTAAATATAACAACATTTTCATTTCTCCTTTTACTTTTGACATCGGATTTTAATAAATTATGGTTAAAAATATAGCCTGTTTGATGTTGTAACATCAACATGTTTAATTTGTTCTTGGAAATTATTTTTTATTCTGCGTTCAGTGGTTATGCAACTCTCTGTGTGGATATATTGGGGGTGCAAAAAATGTATGTACATTATAAGAGACATTATCTATGTTTTATTTTTAGTTTATCATAATATGTGTCTAGAAAATGATAGTAACCACTTTGAGCACCTCATAATTGCAGAAGTCACACGTGACTTGCATTCAGCTTTTGTTATCAGTATATATTGAGTGGTACAGTTTTGTTTTTTTGTTTTTTTTGAGTTGGAGTCTCATTCCTTTACCCATGCTAGAGTGCACCGGCATGCACGCTCATGGCCACCCCACCATCGACCTGCTGGGCTCCAGTGATCCTTCTGCCTCAGCCTTCCAAGTAGCTGGAACTACAGGCACATGCTACCACCCCTGGCTACTTTTTATTTTATTATAGAGACAAGGTCTCACCAAGTTGCCTGTGCTTGTCTCGAACCTGTAGGCTCAGGCAATCCACTCGCCTTAGCCTCCCAAAGCACTGGGATTACAGACTAAGCCACTGAGTCTGGCCTAGTACTACAGTTTTAATAGAGTTTTTCTCTTTCTTAAAATGTGTATACATTTTTGGCATCCTTCGCATATATGTAGGGATATATCTATGTATACATATATGCACACACACATATGTGTGTGCACACATATACTTATATAGATGCTATAATAGTGTGTAATTATACTATCATAAAAGTACATGTATACATTTATATACTAATAATATTATATTATTTAGTGTTTATTAAGTAAATCATGAACATTTTCTATATATGTGCTTATCTCTCTCATTTTGTATCTAAAAGCTCTGAGAATAATGTAATTACAAATAAGGAAAAAGGACATGTGTTGCACATGGAGGGGGCTGCAGGAAGACAGAGCTAGGTAGAAAAAGGATAAGGGTCTACACACTCAGAGCCAGCTCTCCTTGTGATGCTACAATCATGAGTGAAACTAAGAGGAGTCAGACAATTCTAAATTCCAAGTCAGTTCTGCTCCTTTTGTGAACAGGACTGGGGCAAAAGAATAAGTCGAAACTTCCCAACTACACTTCCAAATATTTAAAGGTTATAAATTAAAGTAATAAACAATTAAATCAATGCATTCTATTCATCTACTTTGACAGAATACTTTATAAAACCTGAAAGACCACTCTGAGTTGTCTGATTAAAGATTTTGATAAGTGATATTCCAGAGTCTGTTTAATGCAGTATTTTCTTTCATATAGTTTTACATATGTATAGATTTATCTGTTCATTAGTGAACATTAAGACACTATAAGCTCTGTGATAATAAGGTGGTTGTAGACTTTTCCTGTAAATGACTAAAGGTAACCAAAGCTGTTATTTTAGTATATAGGCCATTGTTATTTTTATAGCCTCTGAAAAGCTACAAATGCTTTCATGTATCCTAGAGAACTTTACAATTCACATGCATTTTTCTTGGAGTTGTGGTGAATAGACATTCAATATCACTGTAGAATGACAATCATTCTGGCAATGACAATTTAACTTAGTCATAAATATCAGTCTATGATACAGCTAGCTTTTATTTTTTTTTTAGCCAGGTGTCTTATCCAGATATGTAAACTTTTCTCTGCTGTCAACAGTTATATTAACAATGCAAACTCATGGGAATGTCTCCCTTTTAACATTTTTCTTCTTAGTCCCATTATCACCACAATTAGACCACATTGTGGAAATGACAGTGCTTGGCCTTTTCATTAACCTTTTGGCTAAACTCCCCCAGGAGATACTGATTAATTAATCCTTTCCATCTTACTTCTTTGACAGCATTATTTATACCAAAAAGTGGCCATGCAGAAGACATAGAGGTAATCTATCTAAATATAAAACAAATCAAAGAATATTTTCCTCTTCAGAATTTATCTTTGCATGTTTCTCTCTTACCAACCTAGTACACATTGTATGATATTGTGGAAAAGAAAACTCCATGCCGCCAGAAGTACATTTGATTAAAACATTGAGGAGGAGATCTAGTTATGATACCTGTGACACTCCTGGCTAGGATCAATTCTAGAACATCTGAAATCATGTCCATCTGTTTTCTTTTCCCTATGGATTTTTCAGAAGCATCATCAACACAGAGTGTTCTTCAGGCAAATGTGCAATTCAGGCAAGTGCCTACTGCCCAGGAATTTAACTGTAAACCTTTATGCAATTTTCTTACCTGATGAATTGAACTGAATCAATTGAAACCAGTTAGGACTTGTGGTTTTTTCCCTCAGAATTAAGTCCTTGATTTGAGTTGATATAAAATGACTTTCTCTCTGAATCATACCTCCATATCTTTTCCCCTAAATACATTCATCTATTTGTTTGTTCGTTGGTTAGTCTGACTTGTTTTTCTTTGTATTTTTTGTTTGTTTGGTTTGGTGTGGTTGCTCTAAAGGTATCCTACAGTATACAGTTGTAATCATTCCAGCATAAAAAGTTCTTAACTTATCTTTCTGTAACTGCTATATGGACTTCTGGGATAAGAACAGTTATCCAAAGTCAGTGAACAAAGGGAAACAAAATCTCAAAAAGAGAAAGGAAAAACTAATGTAGAAAGTAATTTTTAATATTTTTGTTTATTTCTGGTTCAAAATAGTATCTTTAAAATAGTATCTCAGATGTGAGCTGTTGCATTAACAATGAACACTTGCAGTAATAACATTATAACAAAATAAAACAAAAACGAATAACACCGAAACAACTTAATATAAAAAGTTAAGAAGAAAACTAAAATTTAAGGTAGACAAATTGAGAGTAAGAATTCCTGGTGTCTAGCTGATGGAAAGGTTATTTTGCTTCTCAAAAGAGATGTTATTAGGATAAAATAGCAAAATGGTAATATACATTCTCCACCACCTACTGCTGGGCTCAAATACTAGAGTATTTACCACAAATAAAGATTGAAAGATTATTGATTTCTATGTATTAGGTGCTATTCAGCAAGACTGGAAAAGTGTATTACCCAATGGATATATTTAGCTAATTTTTGGGCATCTAGTTTGAAACCTCAGATTGCAGAAAAACACTGAAAAGACATAGGTGGGTGAGATTCTATTGGCATCATTATTTTGGGTCAAATACTTTTCTACAGAAGTCTGCAAGAGAAGGGGGGAGAAAAAAAGGCCTGGGAGAAGATTATGTTAAAAATTGCAGAATTTCATTCATAATATCACTGAAAACTTTAAGGGATCCTGGATATGAGGATAGTAGAAAGAAATCATTATTACTGAATAGAAGAATACTGGGTAAAGCATGCTAGAAATGGGATTTAGAATTTAGAGTAGGAATGCTACATAGTCAATATACACACAGACGTTAGCAAACAAAACATACACACAAAAATGGACAGGGAATTTGTTGACTCAGTTAATTTACTGACTCACAGATAAGACAGACTCTATGGTATAATATGTTCACACTATCCTAATTCTTATATTGAAATCCTAACTCCCAAGATGATAATATTAGAAGATGGGGCTTTGGGAGTTGATTAGGTCATAAAGGTATAGTCCTCATGAAAAGAAGTGGTGCCCATATAAAAAAGACCCCAGAGAGATCATTCATGTCCTTTCTGCCATGTGAGATTACAAGAAGGAGTCTGATAGTCCAGACACAAGACAGTGGGATCTCACCAGACACTGAGTCTATCAGTTTCTTGATAATGGACTCTCCACAGAATTCAGAACTGTGAAAAGTAAGTTTCTGTTGTTTATAAGTCCTTGAATTTGAGAGAGAGAGAGAGAGAGAGAGTGCATGAGAGTGCATGTGTGTGTGTTTGTGATAGCAGCATGAATAAACTAAGGAAAAAATTGTCTAATAAGAACATAAGCAAATATAAACATGCCAACACAGAATCTGTGAATAACATATGTGGAATGCACCTACACATATAAACAAACACACATGTCAATGTGTGTGTGTGTATACATGTATATAAAACATATAAATATATAATTGAAAATTCAAAGTAAAAATAGAATATTTTAAAACAAGTGTTTTAAGATAGACAGGACAAATGATAAACTAATACGTTTTCTAAAGGATTCTAGAAAATAAAAACTATGAAAATAGAATCCATACACTAGAATAAAAATAAAATAAAAAATGTATTAAAAAGAAAAAATTGTAGCAATCAACATAAATTTGTCTATTAAAATCAATATAAATATGACTATAAAAGACAAAACTTCTTTGTTTATAAAAAAATATATATAATTATATATAATCATCATAAAAATAACATATTTGGATGCAAGAATTAAAAACATGAATATGAAATAAAAAGCAATTAATGCACTTTGATTTCAGAATACCATGAAAAAACTAGAAAAGCCATTTTAGGGAAGGTAGGACTTTGATCCTCAAAAGCAAATATTTGTAAATCTTCACTTTATTGAACCAAAATTATATCACAAAGAAACATTTTTATTATTTCTGTATAATGATTTATATTTTCATGAGAAACAATCTTATTACCAGTTTATTTTATGAATAACTTTTTTATGGGAAAATTTTATCTCGTGTCCATTTGTTCCAGGGAATGTGGAAAAGTGAGCAGATTCTACTCAATTGGGGTGTGGATATGACATCTAATATCATCATCTTTTTTATATGAGTGATGTATAAAACAAAAGGTGGAAAGAAAAAGCAGAAAACAGTATACCAGACAAATACCTACATGAAATGCAGTAGTCAAATAAAAACATGGCAACTAATTTAAGGTAAAATTTAGTACAATGATTATCACTATCTGTAAAACCAATGACTAAACATCAAACAGTACTGAAAAATAAGTAGTAACAGCATTTGGAAACTACTAGTATAGAACTACTAGTATAAACTACTAGTATAGTGATATCTTCTCTTCTTATAATATATATATATGTATTTTTTAAAAGGGAGGAACAAATTGACCAATCAATCAATATAAATATTTTATATTAATGGGAGTATACTATACATGTTATGTAATATGCATTACTAATTTTGTTTCAAATAAGAATGTCTTTTTCTTAAAAAAAACCACACATAACCAGAATTATAAACAAAACAAAACAAAATTGTCAAATAATTAGCTCCCAAATATGCTTGATCCTTAAGATTATATCTGAAACTACTAGGCTGGTGGCTATGAGGAGGTGCTAAGAAAACTTTAATAAACCACTAATTTGTTCTTATGTGTTCTTCAGCATCTAAATTGGAAGTTATTTTTAACAACGACTTTAGTCGTTTTACACATGCTTAGCTCATACAGTTGTCATAGGAAACATTTAAATTTTAATTAGAAGACATGATTCTACTACAGGGCATGAATATTACATTAGTGATTTAAATTAGCTTGTGATGACCATTTATATAACTCATATATTTATGTAGCATATATTTGTTTTTCCATAACATTATAAAGTGTTTTATGTCCTTATATTTTTATATAGTCTTTGTAGCTAAATCAGAAATTTGTAAATCTTATCCTTTGAGATATTATGATAACTTGTAATTCTCAAAAAGTCTGTGTTTCATATGTCTTCTTTCTTCATCTGTGAAATTATGTCATATGGACAGTATTCTTTACTTAAAAATCAAGAACAGTATATTTAAATTTGTTAGTTTCAGTAAAAAGCAAACTTAAAATAGAAAAGGAAACTCTGCTAAACAAAGACCTCTGCATTCCATGGCGGTTAGTGAATGTGAATCTAAAAACATCTGGTACTCACATTTTAATTTTTAGCTAGAGAAAACCATGACAGTTTGGCAGGTAACATGCTATGGAAAAAAAAAAAAGTCCCAGGTAGTTTCCACTCCTTTTTATTAAAATCATCTGACATGATTTTAAAAACGTGATACGAAGTTGCAGTTCTAGAACAACACTGGCAAATTATATTAGACTCTTTCTACCAGAAAATGTCATGATAATGTTAGAAATGCAAACTCTGCGTTGATAAAAATGTTAACTTTGTACCTACAGAGCAACTTCCTTTTGATTTTAAAGCACTTAACAGGCATTTGCAAAAGACAGGTGTCTTATTATTAAATATCTTAGTTTACCCTTAAATTGCAGTATGTCTATTGGGGTATTTAATAAGAAAAATTTCTTCACATATTCATAATATGAAAATATTTAAAATTAAGCTAAGTTCTACATTTTTTCCTTCTGAATTATCAGTTGAGTTCTGAATATCATAAGGGAAAATAGTTTCTCAATGTTATCATGTTTAATATCAAAGTTGAAGAAGTAATTCATTATGAAAAACATATCTGTGTACACAATAAATACAATTATGTATATAATCAAATAGAAGGATTAGTCAATCATTTTGATCTTTATATTAATTCTATAAAAATGCAAATACACACACTTTTAAAATTTGCATAAATATTCCTGGAAAACAGGTTTAAGTGGCAAGTGAAGTTGTAAAAAGAAAAACACTTCTTAACTACCTCAGGTCCATGTTTAATATATTAAATATATGATATAACATTATATACTTATGAATGTTTGTATATACAATGTTTACACATTCAATATAGTCAAACATAGTGAAACATCTTTGCATTTAATTCAAGGAGATTGGGACTTGTTGAGGGTATAGCTGGTAAGATAAATCATTTTCAATTTTAGCTGCGGCACTGTTATCAAGTAAAGTTCAAATAGTGTGTGCTTTCAACTATGACTTTTAATAGCATTGGGTGGTTGGGTCTATTTTGATTCTAAAGAAATTGTTTCACATCCCTACTCATAGAAGTTCATTTTAGGAACCCAAGTCTTCATCATGAGGACTGTGGTTTCTACACAGAAAAAAATGACGCTGAAACACAATAAGAAAGCATAATGTAGCCGGGCTCGGTGGCTCAGCCTGTAATCCCGCGCCTTTGGGAGGCTGAGGTGAGTGAATTGCCTGAGCCCGCGGGTTCGAGACCCGCCTGGGCAGCGAGACCTCATCTCTACAATAAATCAAAAAATCAGCCAGGCATGGTAGCGCATGCCTGTAATTCCGGCTACTTGGAAGACTGAGGCGGAAGGAGAGGTGGAAGAATAGCCGGAGCCCAGCGGGTCGAGGCTGCGGTGGCCGGAAGTGGCCACTGCACTCCAGTCTGGGCGACAGAGTGAGACTCCAACTCAAAAAAAAAAAAAAAGAAAAGAAAGCATAATGTGTGGTAATGTAGTTCAGAGGGGAAAAAAGAAAAGATTAAAGATTAAAGGGGAATACTCTTTATCCCTGGACCCTTAAACATAGTCTCTTGCTAGTTCAAATTTTAACTTTTAATTTTGCACACTAAAGAGGAAAAGAGTAAAAATAATTCTTAGGTTCATTTTTTTTAAATACTGTGACTAAAATCTAACCAAGAACTTTCAAACTGCTTGCTTTTCTCCTATGTCATTTATTTAAATCCCTAGGATTTATTTTTCTGCATTGCAAGTACATTTGCCTCGATGCCTCTGCATTCTGTCATTGTCAAGCTGATCCATTTTTCTTTGTAGTTAAAACAACAACAAAAGCTTATAAATATTTGTCGATTCTAATGACTACTTTTAAACTCAACCTGTTTCAAAAATATATGTTTTTTTTCAGGGACTGTTAGAAATCCTTTTCATTAGTAATATGAAACTTCAAACATAAACAACATATTTCATTTGGTTTTCCAATTCTCCATTACAGTCATGCTGTGTACAAGCCACTATGTGATATGCAAAATGGTCCTAGTTCTAAAGAACAGCCTTGAAGACATATATTTGGAAGGATATGCATATTAACATAAGACTAAAAGATTTTATGCTGATGGCTGTGGATTAACTATTGTGCTACCTACACCGTGACTTCCTGTCACTGATCAAAATCCTATGAGAGGTCAGAACTGAGACAGTAAGAGTGTTTGAAATATAGACAAACATCTTCAGAGAGAATTGAAAGAGTGATATTCTTACAGATATTCTTACTTTACAGATAGCTTCTAAAATGGAGGAAATATACTTTAAAATTTATATAACCACATATCTGAGTTTATGGACGAGTGCATCTTTAAAAAAACAATCCTGATCGGCTAGATGAACTTAGACGGTCATTGTAACTTTTTGATCAAGTGGATTAGAAATTTAATGGAGTTTAGGATCTTTCCTATGACTAATATGTTGAAAAATCTGACTGTGTGAATAGCAATTCAACATTCAAAGGATATTGCGATACCTTTTTATTCAAACATTATTCTAGTTTGTATAAATTTATGTGATGCCTATAAGTTTAGTCACATAAAAGTAGTTTGTCTATGGTTGTTAAATCAAGTTGTTAGCATTTATTACGTATTTACTATGCCCAGAGTGTTTTTAGACTTGGATTGCATGGCAAAACGTTCACATTGAGAAACTTAATGCATAATTGGTTATACAACATGTAAACTCTTAGAATAACTTCAGAACATCCACCAATAAAAACTCCAAAAGGTATACTTTATAAAACAGTTATGAAATTTGTTAGAAAAGGAAGAAAAATGGAGTGACCAGAAATTTTAAATGAACCGAATATTGCATTAATATGCATATTCAGTTAGGAAGATTCTTAAAACAATTATATATTTTATTTTGCTATCTAACTGATTAAACAGTAAGTTGCAGTGTTAAATAAACTACATTCATGTGAATAAATTAATGCAGATCATGACACAGGACAAAACCCTCAAGTTGAAGTTCTGAAATGTGATTTTTGTCTGAAATAAAACTTCAAAGTAAAAAGTCACTTGATTATAAGAAACATGAAGCCTGAACCCTTAATACTGGAAACTGTCTGAAGAATATACAATAGATCCCAAAACTTACTTTCTCTTTTTGTAGTGAGTAGTCAGCCTCTGCTCTAGTTATGTTGTTAGATTGATTCTTTTCACTGGCATCTCATTCTTGCCTGTGTCGTTTAATTCATACCTTAAGAGTGCATAAAAATCAATCAGCAAATGGTAGAGTTAGAGTTAGGTTTAGGGTTAGTTTACCTTTTCTCAATCACCTGTCACCTCTTCCCTTTGTCTCTGTGATTCATCTTTCTCTATTAGGTCCTTATACAGTTGACCCTTGAACAACATGAACTTGAACTGCACAGGTACATTTATATGCAGATTTCTTAACAAAACTTACATTGAATGTGTCTTCTTTTCTACCTCCCCTTCCATCTCCTTCACCTCTTTCACCTCTGTATCCCTGAGACAGCAAGACCAACTCCTCGTCTTCCTTGTCAGCCTACTCACGTGCAGATGCTGAAAATGAAGACCTTTTTAATGATCTACTTCCACTTAATGAATAGAATATACATGTTCTCTTCCTTATGATTTTCTCTTTTAAAAAAAAATTACATTGTATTATAGAGATGTGGGGTACAAATAAGGATTGACTAAACAAGTAGCCTGCATGTAGGTGAAATTTGGGCCTCCAACTGACCCTCACTTCCTCTGGTTTGAGACCATGTACCCTTTGTGTTGTTACATGCTCCACTCTCTTCCTCCCTCCCCTGGCAGTGCCCAGCAACTGCCAATCCCTCCTTTGTGCTGTTGTGATTAATGTTCAGGTTCCACTATGAGTGAGAACACGCGGTATTTACTTCTTTGTTTCTGTTATAGATCACTAAATATAATAGTCTCCAACTCCATCCAATTTGCTACAAAGTCTATGATTTTCTTAATAAAATTATCTTATCTCTAGCTTACTTTCATGTAAGAATATAGTATACAATACAAATAGCATACAAAATATGTGTTAACTGTTTATGTTGTCAGTAAGGTTGCCTGTCAGCAGTAGGCTATTAATGGTTCAGGTTTTGGGAAGTCAAAATTATAGGCAAATTTTGAGTGTGCAGGGGAGGGAGTCAACTCTATACTAGGAGACTTTCATGATATTGTCGACCTTTACTGAACCTTAGATTTAAACTACTAAAGGGTAGACTATTTAACTTCAAATCATATTATATGTTATTGTTCATTATTATTTCATGATGTATTTAATTCAACAGTGATTTGCTGTTTCTCATAGGTACAAAATACTATACTTGGTATTAAATGCAAAAACATAAATGTTATTGTACAGATTAGATTATCTTTTCCTCTCTTCTTTGAAGATGCATACATCTTTTATATTTTCTGCTGTACTTAGCACAGATCAAGCAGGCAAATGCTAAACACATTTTTTATGTTCTTGCTATTTGCAGTTGACCCTCAAATGCATTGGCTATGCTAAGTCAGGAAAGTAATACAATCTAAAGGAACAATCGGCTGTGTTTTATATTCATTTTCACTAGTAGATACATTCATTGTTTGTGAATTTTGGAGCAAACACTTGATTTATCCTGTTAAACATGCCTCATAAAGGAATGAAGAGCCTCCTTGAGTTCCCATCTAGTCCCAGGAACCATCCGTTAGGAAACCACTTGCTCATTCTTGCTGCTTGATTTTCCTATGTCTATGCTTTAAGCCTGTCTTATAAAGCCTCTTGAAAGAGGAAAGATAATTAAGGGCTCAGGTGTCAAATGTCTTTTATGAGAGTGGAGACTAAAATAGAAATCTCTGAATTCTTTTTTCAGACGCTGCTTGACTATTCATTTTCCACAGAAAGAGACAATTTTTGTTTGTGTGACAAAGTATCATTTTCCTAGCACTATTGTAAAGAAAAAAAGAGGATGAGGAGTCAGAGTAAACATCATACTTAGTCTTCAGGAAATGTTAATTAGAGAACATTACCAAAATGTGCATAACAGTGCTATCCACATTAGCCACAGTCTAAAACTACTCAAATGTCCCTCAACAACAAAATGGATAAATTGTGAAAATTCACCCATTGTAACATTATACAGCACAGCAGATACAATATGCAGAAATTTAACAAAAGAGATCAACTACAAAGCATCATATATAATATGATTGACTTTTATATTGACCCAAAGAAAGAAAGCAAATATTCTGTAGTGCTGGCTATATTTTGCTTCTTGTATTGGGTTCCAGTTGCACTGGTGTGTTAAACCTGTAAAAGTTTACTGAGCTATATACCTAGGGTATGTGTACTTTTTTCTATATACATTGCTTTTCAATTAAATAAATAGTTAAAAAATACACAGAGGAAATAAATATGTCAACATAGAAAGTGAAAGTACAGTAAGGTGCTTTCTATCATTGCAAGTGAATGATTTCCTGTAAAAAAAAAAATGGTCATATGGAAGGTCGATTTTTAGACCTCTTAAGAATCACCAAACTGTTTTCCACAGAGGTTGAACTAGTTTACACTCCCATCAACAGTATAGAGGTGTTTCCTTTTCCCTGCATCCTCTCTAGCATCTGTTGTTTTTTTGAGTTATTGCTGATGGCCATCCTGACTGGAGTTGAGTGGTATCTCAGTGTGGTTTTAATTTGTATTTCTTTGATGACTAGTGAGGTTGAGCTTTTTTTTTTTTTTCTTTTATTTTAAGTTGGTGTCTCACTCTGTCACCCAGACTGGGGTGCAGTGGCCGCTCCCGGCCACCGCAGCCTCGACCTGCTGGGCTCCGGATATCCTCCCACCTCAGCCTTCCAAGTAGCTGGAACTACAGGCACGGGCTACCACGCCCAGCTAATTTTTTGAATTATTGTAGAGATGAAGTCTCGCCAAGTTGCCCAGGCGGGTCTCAAACCCGCGGGCTCAGGCAATCCAGAGGTTGAGCATTTTTTCATATATTTGTTGACTGCTCGTATGTCTTGTTTTGAGAAGTGCCTATTAATGCCTTTTGCTCACTTTGTAATGGGGCTGTTTGTTTTTTCCTTTTTGGCACATTTGAGTTCCTTGTAGAATCTAGATATTAGGGTTGGTCAGATATACAATTGACAAATATTTTTTCCCAGTCTGTGGGCTGTGTCCCTGCTCTCTTGATGGTTTTTTTGGCTTTGCAGAAGCTTAACAGTTTGATGAGGTTCCACTTGTCTATCTTATCTCTAATGACATGGGCACTCAGGGATTTTATCAGGAATTGGTTACCAGTTCCAATTTCCATAAGGGTGTCTCCTGCATTTTCTTTTCTTTTCTTTTTGAGTTGGAGTCTCAACTCTGTCACCCAGACTAGAGTGCAGTGGCCACTCCTGGCCACTGCAGCCTTGACCTGCTGGGCTCCGGCGATCCTTCCGCCTCAGCCTTCGAAGTAGCCGGAACTACAGGTGAGCACTACCACGCCCGGCTAATTTTTTTGATTTATTGTAGAGATGAGATCTCTCTGCTCAGGCGGATCTTGAACCTGAGGGCTCAGGCAGTTCACTCACCTCGGCCTCCCAAAGGATTACAGGCTGAGTCACTGAGCCCGGCCAACATTTTCTAAGGTTTTTATAGCTTGAGGTTTTATGTTTAGGTCTTTGATTTATTTAGAGTTGACTTTGTGTATGGGGTACATAGGACTTGTTTTACTCTTCTGCATGTGGTCACGGAGGAACTCAAGGCATTCTATGAAAAAGATACCTGCACACGCATGTTTATTGCAACATTGTTCACAATAGCAAAAACATGGAAACAACCATGCTGCCCATCAAAAGAGGACTGTATAAAAAAATGTGGTACATATTCATGATGGAGTTTCATGAAGCCATGAAGAAGGACAAAATTATGAACTTCACAGCAACTTGGGTGGACTTAGGTTCTATAAAACTGAGTGATCTATCACAGAAACAAAGAACTGAGTATCACATGTTCTCACTCATAAGTGGATCTTGAACAATCATCATAATACTATAAGAAAACGATTGTCAGTACTAGGAAATCGCCAAGTGGGGGGAAAACGGAACCGGCAGTAGTGGGATTCTGGCGGGGGAGGGGAGCATACCTCATCAACAAGGGTACCTGCATAATGAACATTTGTATACTTAACCCTGAATTGTACCTCCACACTTTTAAAATTAAAAAAAATTCAAAAAGTGAAATCTACTGTTTGTTTCTTTTCATACATCAAATTATAAGTAATAAATCAATCCAAATATTCTGTTTTAGACATATATTACTTTAATCTTAAGTATTGTGTTTTTTTTAGTGTTTATGTATTTGATATTTGCCACTTGTGCCACTGAAAAATTTTTAAAAAATGCTAATCCTTTTTACAATAGTTTTTAGCTGACATTGTTTTAAAAATAAAGCTCATCTCCTTTAATTTGAAGTACTAACCGATTGATATCAGTTTATCAATGATTTATTTATTATCAAAGACAAGAATAGCATAGGGGTCCTCACTTTTTGAAAAAAATGTTATCAAGAACAAACAGAGAGAGAGAGGCCCTGTATCCTTTATTCAATTTTTACAAAGGTAACATTTTGCAAAATTATAAAATCATGCTACAGGATAAAGACATTGATACAATCACTCACATTATCCAGTTATACTTGGTCATATGTATGTGTGTGTATATTTGTGTGTGTGAAAGTCTATGCAATTTTATCTCCTACATGGGCTTGTATATTCATCACCACAGCCAAGATATTGAACACAACATCACGAGGGTATCTACCTTGTTTTACCTCTTTATAACTATGCTCAACTTTCTCCCTGCCTTCCAAATGATCTCTCTAAACACTGGCAACCACTGATCTATCTTCCATTTCTAAAATTTTGTCACATCAAAACTGTTATGCAATTGAATTTTACAGTATAGAACCTTTTAACTTTTTTCACTGAAGTATAACATCTTGATGATGCATCTAACTTGTTACAGGTATCGATAATCTATTTCTTTTTATTGTTGAAGAGTATTCCATGGTATGGATGTAGCACTGTTTGTTTGACCACTCAGTCTGTTGAAGGACATTTGGGCTAATTTCAGTGTTTCAATTAGCACAGATTCAACATACAAGTCAATCTAAGAATATTTATACATAAATCTGTCTCAAGGGGAACAAATGAGGATGGTACAGGTGAAAATACGATTAGGTACTTAGGGATGTAGTTTTTTATTTTTATTTTTTTAAACAGGCATTTAGCAGATTAGGGTCCTAATGCAATATTATTCTGATGGCAATGGTGAAGAAAAATGAGATGCAGTGGCTCTCGGCCATGACTGGATGCTCAATTTATATAGGGAAATTTTAAAAGTCCTCATGTGTGGGCTGTATCACTCATCACTGAAATCACAACAATTAAATCAGTATCCCTTTAGATGAATCTCAGGTATTAGCATTTAAAAAAAATTTCCAGGCTCATCCAAGGTAGGGAATCACTGGAATTAAAGGCAAGTCATCTAATCCAAGCTTGCTGCTGTAATACAGAGGTGAAATGAAAAGAAAAGGGACCGTAGGGAATAAACCAAATTGGATGTTTTCAAGCGAGAAATATCAGTTTCCAGGGATAGATAAAGTGTGGAAAAGAAGGCAAAAAAGTGAATTAAGAGATTTCCAAAGTCCTAAACTAAATTATGGATTCTTGGAAAAATGGAACGTTTGTGGGGTGGTCTTTGGGGAAGACACCGAGGGTGTTGATTTGTTTGATTTGATGGAAATTTACGCAAGTAGAAATTTCTTAGAAAAAGTTAGTAATTTGTATACCCAAAATCACTCTTTCCTTTCCCCCATAAAATTTAAATTTGCATTTTAACATTAAAAATAAACTTTTATCTATCTTAGCAGACACCAGTGTTTTGTTAGATGCTTTCGACTGTGGTAAATTGAGGAGCTAATATTGCATGTCTTCTGTGATGAATAAGTTTCAAACCTAGATACTTGCTGCCATAAACTGAAATGAAAAATGCATCTTTGTAATATATTAAATTAGTTATCGCTCTGCTGTGGGCCTGGCAATCAGGCATTCACAACTTGGCAACGGCAAAGGAGAGCCAAGTGGCTTTTATAATGTATTTTTAAATGAAAGTCATAAAAAAACCCCATTTCATTAAGTGCTTAAAGAGAGCTTCTTGAAAATTTATTCAGTTAGAGGCACCTAGCTCCCAAGTGAATCCTGTCACTCCACAGTAGGTGAGTTTATTTTCCACGGTGACTGAGTTTGGTGCTATTGAGTTGTTTTCCTTGTCACCTTAGGCAAGCTTGATGGTTAATGGCATCACTAATAGGATATATAGTCAGTTATGGAGTTCTAAACTAGCTAGGATTAGCTATGACTAAAATCAATTACCACAGTCCACTGGTTCATAAAAATCAGGGGGTGCTCTTATTTCTGCTCCTAGTGAACAGCTGTACTCAGTCCCCAAGAGAAGAAAAATATTACCAGCAAAATTGATGCTAATTAGCACCCATGTTGGCAGTCAGAATAGTGATACTGAGAAGAAAATTTGCAAAATGAGCCTGGTTAAGGGCAATAAATATTTTGCCACTAAACTTATCCAAGTATAATAAATAACATTCCACTGATTTTCTGAAAACCCATCTTCTTCACTTAATCAAAGCATTAAAGGACAGATTTGTGATTGATGTGATATAGGTTGTGCATTCCATTATTTATCAAATTATTTTTACTTCAAAATATTCAATATCAGTAAACATGTGCAACCACCAAGTGTTACTGGCAGGCAGAATAACATTTATTGTATTAATTATTATAACATTTAAAAATATGTTTATTTATTTATTTTACTGATTTGCTGTATATGTTTGCCATGCTAAATACTCCCTCTAGTAGATTAGCTTTGGCAAGCATCACTTGACAAGGATTAGTGTTTTGCTAGCACAGCAGAAAGTAAATCTGTAGTACCTAAAATTTGGGTTTTAGATATTCATTTCTTTAGCATTATACTTTAGGGTTAATACAATTTAATAGCAAAATTAAAAAAAAACTTCTCGATCACTTGAAACTTGATATGAATAGGGCAAGCTGGGGAGAAAATGCTGGAAGAATCTAAGAATCATTGAAGAAGGCTTAACAAATAGGAAAAGATTGTAGAAAAAATTTCCATGCTTACTACATAAATTATCAGTTGGATTTAATTCATATCTTTTCTTTTGTCTTATGGAATTATTTTCTAGGAGAAAATATTATTTGTGATAAAAAAAATAGCTTGTTTTATTTAACCTGAATCAATGCTGAGGTGGACAGCTTTACTGAAAACTTGAAAACCGACTTTCTTTTGGGAAAGTCATATAATTTGCCTTCTACAATTCATAATCGACATGTTAGAAAAGACTGATGTCTAAATTAAATCCAATATTTATGTTATCATTTTTCTTTGAAGAGGGACTTGCCAATGTAGTAATACTGGTTTGGGCAGTTGGTGTGACAGCAAGCATTTCATGGGAATCATTGATTGTGGTGATGTTGACATGCCTGCCCTTTCCGATTAAATAGTGGTATAAAGGATAAAAAGGTGACTGGGATTAGGAAATGTTTTAAACTGACTGATTAAACATTTCTGCTAACTCCATGACCACATATTCAAACATAATTAACTTTTACACATGACACAATATTTTTACTCCTACTCTGACCACCAGGACCCTAAGCAAGCCTCTACATTTTGCAGGGATGATCTCTGTACCTTTCATAATATCCCTTATACCTATGCAGAAAGGCAAAGAAACAACTGCTTTCTGATAACATTGCATCTATATTACAAGAACAAGACAATACTTCTGGAATTGTAGAACACTTCAGAATTTATAAGATACATTTATACAAGTCTCGGGAAGCAATCAAATCAGATATCATCTTGAAGCCAAAATTGAGCAAATGTGAACATCTAACAAAGTTTGAATCTAGAAACAGAACTAGTCTTTCTGACAGTTAAGGGTGACTGAGGTCCAAGATTTCTCTCTATTTAAGTTTCATAAGTGCTCAGAGATATACTACTAAAGTACAATATATCATATGTGCATTTAACATAGGTGAATTTAGTTTGGCTGTTGGTTAAAATAAATGAATGAATAACCTATTATTTTTCAAAGGAGCTATAATAATTAATAGAATGCATGTGATCCTGCTTGTTATTCCATTTAATGAACTATGGTGAAATAGATGTAAGCGGCAAGAGACTAATCTGCCTTTCTTTTAATGAGACTCAATTCCCATGTGCTTCCATGACATGTGCATCTGACCACACTAACTTTAGTTCAAGTAATAAAGGCACACATTTTAAATATTATTTAGCTCACAATTTAAGTCATTCTTAGGTTCATCTAAAATGATTAGTTAATGATTGGAAAAGCCACTTCTGTGTATAGATTTATTATAAACTTTATATCCATCTCTAAAATGATATTAACTGTAAATGGTTGGGTTTGTTTGTTGATTTTGATTTCAGATGATGAACTTCGTACATAAGCTCCATTGTAAGTACAGTTCCAAGGTGACTTTCTCATCTTTTGGCTTTGATCAGTTATAATATCATTGGTTTGGTAATCTTGAAGTATATAATTTTATCTAAGCATGCCAACTACTTGACATAACGTAGGTTTGAATAAATTACTGCTTAAAACAAATGTCAAATGTTTGCATATGAGACAGCTAGTATATTAGCTGGCTTATTTGAAGTGAGGGTATGAGCTATGCCCTACCTGGTGATAATGAGAAAAGAATCAGTGACAGCAGGTAAAGGAATTGCATGCTGTTAGTTCCAAGAGTTGTAGCAGGAAACATGCGACTGATATTCATGAAAGGACCTGTAAGATATCAGGAATGAAAGGAATAAACTACAGGTTTAAAGATCAGCAAAAATAAATGAGAAAATATTAGGTTATTAGCAAATATTACAAAAAGTAGACAAATGGGAAGGGAAGAGAGACTTGGGATCTTCAGCTTGGAAATATTTCTACAAATAGGGAATATGAAGAAAGTTCTTTAGACATCTCTAAATATGGACTTATTCCTCAAGTTATTCAGTAGTAATATTTGAAACTGTAAATGACAAATTACTATTGAATTGAAGGAAGTATATCTCTACAAAATAGACAGGTTGTTTTTAGAATTCAAAAACCAAAATATTACGTTTGAATAAGAAGGTTCTAGGTAGCTTTATGCTAATTAAATTGCAGGAATCTGATTCTTAGTGAGTGTCTGAAAGATGCTATTTATGAAACTATATTCTTCAGGAAGTTCTCGGGAAGTCAGAGATTGTGTAACTGCCTAGACTTAGATCTTTCCCCCATGCCTTGAAAACTTGAGGGTTAGACAAATTACTAAACCCCTCTAAATATTGGTCTCTTCATCTGAAAGCAAATATATATATATTCATTTTTATTTTGTAAGGTTTTTGTGAAGTTTATATGAAGTAAAAAAATATAAAACCTAGCACCTGGTGCATTCCTAGAGTTCCAAAATAACAGAAGTGGCCATAGTGATGATACTACCATGGTCCCAACATAGTTTCTGAGCATGTAACAAATTCTAATTTCTTTCTTTCTCTATGATTTCTCCTTAAATAAGGGAGTTTCTGCCATGAGACCAATACCCCACTGACTAAAAATGTCTTTAGGAGAACTTCTATATTCATAAGTACCTCAAATGTGATGACCTTTCATTTACTTTTATTACCATTGACCTCAATTATGTTTTTAACCCTGTCTGTAAGTGTCTCTTATCCACTCATTTTCCACTCTTATCCACTTCCTCTTCTAGAAAACTATTAGACACTTTCTTCCTCATACTTAACATCTTTCTTATTCACAGTCTCAGCTGATAAACTTAGCTTCTTACTTGGCTAAAGAATTGAAAACACTAAAGAAAAAAAATGTCAGCGAATCTCCACATTTCTATGTATTTGTTTACTATCATCTGTATGGGTGGTGAAAGAATTCTCCTTGATCCAATCTCAACTGAATCATTCAATTTGTTTACTCATTATAATCTACTGTAGTCAACTCAAGGTTCACCTTCCAGTGATTCTCTTCTCTTCAGTTTCATCCTTTCTTTCCTTTCTTCTGAATCAATCCTATTAACGAACACACAGGGTATTATTTTTCCCATTAAAAAACTCTCGATTCTCATTTTTCTTCCAGTTATTTCTTCATATTTCTTCATGTTTGCAGCAAATTCTTTGAAAGAGTTGCTGATATTTATTCATACATCACTTTCATTCTAAACTCTTTTAAGCCTACTTAACTTTGTCATCTGTCTCCTTCCTAAACAAGTTTTGTGAATTTTACCAATGACTATTATGTTGATAAATATAATGCCATTTTTTTGGTCTTCATCTTAATAGGAAACAGCAGCATATGACATATTGGTTAATTACTCTCTCCTCTCTTCTTCCCCTAAATTTCAGATTGTCTAATTGCCTCACTTGTTGCTTCTTCTTTTTTTCTGGTTTCCCCACCCTGATCCTTTAATGTCAGAGTGGCCTAGCGTTCTGTCTCTTGTTACTTCTATGTTGATTTACATTCACTCTAACAGCTATGAGTGTAATAAACCTGCTCTCAAATATTTATTTCCAGGCTATACTATTCTCCTGATTCCTCTGCCTTAAATTATTTTTATCTTATGATTTCAAATATACCAACAAATATGTATTAATGGAGCCTATATTTATTATAGAGCTTATAAAAACCTCAAATGAATTAAGATTTTTATTTCAAATCTGTAATGATCTCAAGATAGCAGATTATAGTTTCCAATTCTACATAAAAATCTAAGACTGTATGTTAGTAAACTGAAAACTAGTCCTAAAAACATGTTAAATTGCACAAGTTACAACACTAAAATTACATAAAGTAGATTTTAAATTTTAAAATATTGCCATATTGAATAATGTATTAAGGTATATGCTGAACAAATACATGTTAGTTTGTTTTTAAGGTGAATAGATGGAAAATGGAGATTTCAAAACCCCAAATACTCTTTCAAGATAAAAAACTAGAATTAGTGTAACTAAAAGAACCATGTTTTTTACATACCACTAATAAAGTATAGAGATTATCATTGGCAAAGGCAAATGTTGATTTAGCTAGCATTTTTAATACTAATTTTTACACAGAGGAGAAGAAAAAAAACTTAATGATTCTAGACTCTGAGAATCTGTTTGCTTGTCAATCTTCTTTCTAAAATAGGAGTCATTTAATTATTTTTACTAATAATCTTAAATATACCAATGGGCTTTTTAATCTTTCCATTTTCCATTGACCATTTTATTAGATATCTCAAATTTTAATACTTTTTATTCCTCTTTAAAATAAAAAAATAAGCCAAACAGTATTCATATATTTGTGAATCATTTATTTTCAAGCTACATATTTTGTTTTAATCTCTCTCCGTCTTCTCTTATTATGTGTCTGTTTCTTCTCCAAAGATAATTTCCCCCCCACTTCTGATGCTTTTCTCTATGATTAGGAATCTTGAGTATTTTAATATTTCTGTCCTTTTAATATTTCTTTTGCCCCATAAGAAATCAACAATGTATATGGTTGGTAAATTGGGAAAGAAAGTCCATGGCATACCCAATTTAGTTTCCTCTTTTCTTGGGAAGCAAAAATTTCTTTCTATTCCATTTGAGGCCACATCTTTGTGCCCTCATCTGTGATTACCTTTGACTAAGTCAGTAAGTTAGCATGCTGTCCATGGCATATGAAGATGGAGGAGTGAGAAAGGGTCTACCCACAGAAAGGAAGGATCCCATATCCTTAACAGTTTAGAATTGCTGATGAGTGGTCAACATGAAAAAGCAGACCAATGTTTATTCAGTATCGTGTTTTTAAGTCACTAAGTACATTCCGTCCCTATATTATCTCCACCTGGGATGGAATCCTTACTCTGTTTTAATTTATGGCCCTATCTGACTGGTGACAGAACTACGTTCTTCAGTTAGCCTTTGTCAGTAAGGACAATAATAACAATTCAGGTGTAAATGCCTTATTCCTTTTCTTATTTCTCATTTTGTTCAGAATCAGGCAGGGGAAAAAAAAGGAATGTTTTTCATTAGGATACCTCAAAGTCTTTAACTACTTCAGCCCTGCTCTCATCTTCCAACTTGGTTTTCTTTGTGTAAGAGTGCCCTTCACAGTGAACAAAACCATTGCTCAGACAAGCACACTTCCTTGCCTTTCCAGATGGTTGTCTGCAGAAAACTTTTATTTAGACTAAGGAAGTAGTATTGTGAGTATGGAACTAATTTTTCTTTTGGAAAAAAATGTTCATCTCAAGTTGATATAATATGATTAATAAATAGTTATCAACCCATATCCTATATACAAGGCATACAAGTTCAATGGCAAAAGGACAGTTTATTAAATAGAAGAAAATATTAAACTAGTAAGAGTGTACTAGGTTCACAATGCTTGAACATGTCAGAACTCAATGTTTTTTGTTGTTTGGGAGAAACCTTGGCTAGCATTTTGTAGGCTACACATGGACTTTCATAAATTTATGGAGGAAAAAAATCTTCAAGTTTTTCTAAAATAGGAAATCGTTTAAAGAATATATGTTCTACCTCTTGATTTGGCTGCTTTATATTCTTTAGGATGAACTAATAGAATTAATGGTATGGTGAAAATACACAGTATATAGATTTTCAAATTAGTAGAGTGATATATAAATGAAAATTGTTACTTCTTTCTTTGTATAAATGCCTTTATTCAGTACATGAGAGCAACAAGAGATTATTTTGTTTAAGCAACCATTTCTGAAATCTTTAATAGACAAAAATATTGCTTTTAATGGATTGATTTCTGCTATTCAGGTATCATATAAGCACAAACCACTTATATAATTGTATGCATTAATAATAATAATAATATCTAATCTTTACTGAACATGTGCTATGTGCTGGGAACTTTGCTTAGAGTTTATCTCAGAGCTCTTCATTTTAAAAAAATTACTGTCCACACGCTTTTCATTTTGTTCTTGCCACTTACTGAATTTTATGTTGCCTTAGAGTTATGTGCTTGTGTGTCTTTTTCTCACCATACTATAACCTCCTCATGTGCAGTTCAATTTGTAAATCACTGTTGTATCCATGTAGCTTGACACATAATAAACCACCAAACAGTATATTATGTACTTTAACTAACGTCTTGATTTCGAACACTTAATTGGAAATGAGATCAGGATAGAGTTGGATGATCTATGGCATTTTCTGAAAGGATCCAGGAATCTACTTGAGGAAATGTCTAGGAACCAGAGCACTGTAGAGAGACAGCTAGATATGAATTAATGACCCTATAATTACTGCAGTTACCTCTTCCACCACATTTTTACTCTCCCTCAAACCATGAGAAAGATTTAGTGTGAAGTCTGGTTGTTTGAGAGCGACTACAACTTGACAGTTAAATACATTATGTGGCCCAGAGTATCACCTTATATAAGGTGAATCAATAAAGTTCAAATAAAGTCATTGACAATGCTGATCCATCTACCAATTATATAGCATTACACTACAATTCCCTGACAGGCTTATGCTTTCATATCCCATTAAAGCTCTGGAAATAACTCTAAAAGTACTTCCAAATAAACTACAAAATACAGCACCCTAGATATATTGAGTGCTTTTTTAGAGCATCAGTTTAATAGTCAATTTTCCACTTTTAACTGTGAGAATATGGTTGACCCTACAAATCTGTAAGTGTGTTGCTGTAGGTTTTTAAATGTCATATATTTCCTGTGACATCTTCTGTCTAATTTCAATTTTCAATTTACCTACCCTAAAAATCTAGAAATAACTCCCTTCCACTTGGCATACAAATAACGTTGAATAAAAATGCAACTTTCAATTCTGTGATTTAGCTTTTGTTGAGAAACAAGAATGAGAAGGTGACTTTACTTGGCTGAGAAAATATCAAGACCCATTCTGAGAAGAGCTAAAAGAGAATAAATTTTTAGAAATGACTTTACATGCATAAAAAGATACATGCTATATTTACATATAATATTTTGTTTGTGAATGTTCATTTTTTTTAGAAAAATTAAATAGTTCTAGTATGCTGCAAATATCTCTGAATTACACTAAAACAAGAGTGAGACAAATACTTTGGTTATTTCCTCCAACAAGGTCTTTGGGGAAGAATCCAACATTTCCTTGGAACTCCTTAATCCAATCCCTGGTGGGTTGTCAGATGCCTCAAAGTAATAGGGGGTACCATCGTGTAGCTTGAATGTGTCATGACACCAAATTTGAAGTCTGTTGAATTCTCTGTTGGTTTTATTATTTTTGGATGCACCGCATATCTCTTCCAATAATACAAATTTCACTCCTACAGGTGCCAGATTTTATGAATTTGTGACCTGACAAACTAGACCTGTTTTAACAACTCCTTCAATAAAGAAAACAGCTCAAGCCGGGCTCAGTGGCTCAGCCTGTAATCCCGCGCATTTGGGAGACTGAGGTGAGTGGATTGCCTGAGGCTGCAGGTTCGAGACCCACCTGGGCAGGCGAGATCTCATCTCTACAATAAATCAAAAAATTAGCCGGGTGTGGTAGCGCGCCTGTAATTCCGGCTACTCGTAAGGCTGAGGTGGAAGGATTGCTGGAGCTCAATAGGTGGAGGCTGTGGTGGCCGGGAGCAGCCACTGCACTCCAGTCTGGGCAACAGAGTAAGACTCCAACTCAAAAAAAAAAAAAAAAAAAGAAAACTCATACTCTGCCTCTCCCAATATGCCATATATTACAGTCCTGGGCCACAGCTCATTGCTGCTGCATGTCTACCTTGGATGGATTGCAGGTATAGAGGAAATACTTGCTATATTATATCACTCCAAGTATGAAAAAATTTTTTAAAAAATCACCTGGTTTTCATCAAAGAGTCTTTGAATATTGTTCCTCCTGAGAAGGCTGCTAGCTACTGTGCTTTCATGCTTACCCTTTCTACTGAACCTCACTCAAAAGTCTTTAAAATTCATTGATGATTCAATGTGTTGCTCAGTCACTGCACTTTCTGTAGCAGGCATCCCAGCTTGAGACAAAGTTACAGTCACCCTAAGATTTATGTGAGCAAACAGGTGCCTCACGGGAAAGAACTTGTACTAAGGATATTGTGATACAGAGTTTTGTTTCAAGGATGGTGGGTCAGCATCAGAGATAAAAGGTCACAGCTCCCCCTTCCTTAATCCCTCAAACCAGCTGCCATGCATATATACCCAAGTCCACAGGCAAGTCCATGAGAAAGAAAAAGTGAGTTTCAAATAAAAGCTACCTTTGTTCCTTCTAGTATTATCTGCTTGAGAAACTGAGCATATATATTTCAGGTATGTCTTTACCAGTAGCTGCTAACACATTAGGAAGGAAAATCATTGATTTCTGCAATAACACAGGACAAACAATACCTTCAATACTGAGGATTGGTAGATCCACTGGAATAAAAAGAGGAAACAACCCTTTGGCAGAAACCCTGAGGATTGGTGCAGGGGTGTATCCTTTGATGGGGTCTAAAAAGAGGGGCTTTGTCTCCTTTGGTAAACTCCAGCATGATTAGTGACCCCACTGGTGGACATCAGGACATGGCTTTTGCTTTTGCTTTTGAAAGAAACAAGCTGCAGAAATATCACTGTGGACTGGAATTAGGGGGTACAGCCTAAAGGAAGATTCCATCGGATGGCCACAAGAAGGAATGGTCCATGAAAAACATGTGCAACACACTCCTGGGAGTTTAGAAAATTACCTGACAGGACACTGAAGATATCTTAATTTTTGTAATATACTGGCGATATACACAATGAGTGATGTCAATTATGTTGATGCTATTTACTCACTTTTCTCCTGGGAAGGCCAGAATATGTGAATAGTATTCACATGGCTTGAGATTATTTCAATAATTATTTTATAAATTATTTTAATAGTTTCAAGCAAAAGACAAATTAGGTGTAGAGCTATTGAATCCTTAGGAGTATGAATTGAATTCAGAATACAGGATTGGGATGTTCCTTCATATAGAAAAAAACTTCAAACACCCTCAGAGACACTTGACACTCATTCATTAAATAAAAATAGATGGACTGAGTGTTTGCTATGAGCTGGGCATTAACACAATAAGGAACAAAAATATTTCTACTTAAACTCTCAGAAAGTTTATACTCTGGAGGAGGAGGAAACCAGCAGACTGATAAAGAACTGTTTTGGGGGTTTGTTTTTGTTTTTGTTTTTTTGAGTTGGAGTCTCACTCAGTCGCCCTGACTGGAGTGCAGTGGCCGCTCCCGGCCAACGCAGCCTCGACCTGCTGGGCTCCGGCGATCCTTCCGCCTCAGCCTTCCAAGGAGCCGGAACTACAGGTGCGCGCTACCACGCCCAGCTAATTTTTGATTTACTGTAGAGATGAGGTCTCGCCAAATTGGCCAGGCAGAACCCGCAGGCTCAGGCAATCCACTCACCTCGGTCTCCCAAAGCACGGGATTACAGGCTAAGCCACCGAGCCCGGCCCAATAAACAACTTAATATAGAAACTCAAGGTGCTGTAATGACGAATAATAAGGATAATTTACCAGAAAATGACAGGTAATGCTATTTTAGATAAGGTGTCAGGGAAGGGCCCTCTAAACAGGTGATCTTGGCAAGAGTTAGTGTATATGATTTAATAGTTCCTGCTATTTCTAGTTTTTAATTTTGCTGTAACTATTTTTATGTGTTTCTTCTTAATTCCCAAGCATATGCAAAATTTGAATATTGTTTGTGTACTGTTTCACAATGAAGCACAAAACTACTGATTCATTTTCCATTTGAATATGTGTATTTCCTTCAGTTCTTTGGATAAATGGGTTTTATTCTACTTACAAAGGTCTGCACTCTTCAGAGCTGTGCTTTTACATTCTGTTTCCATCCTATTTCATAATACACTTTTACAAATAATTATGTATTCAGTATAGACAGAATCTACATTGGTTTTGACTAGATATTCAAATATTACTATCAATACACTCATACTCTGTAAGCAGATATAGAAACAAAAACATACTGTTTTAGATACAAATAAAAGATACATATGCAAACATAGAGGCCAACAGTTACATATTTTTATTAAGATCTTTGGCATCACATGTGGTCTGACATCATGGAAATATGTCTTATGCCTGGAAAACTCTTGATGTATATAGTTTTACTTCTTAAGGAGTTGAACAATGGCTGTCTCTGAGGAGGTTTTTCTGATCTTGCTATCATTTCAAGAAGTTCAGGAAAAATGCGGCAAGTGTTTGTTCTCTGATCAGAGTTCAAGAAAAGTGAGTCACTCTCACTAAGACTGTTCCTGTTGTATAATAGGTCAACAGATAGATATTTTGAAGTTTCTCAAAGAAATCATCATTCTTAAATATTTCTTGTCATGGTTACAGGATCAGAATATATTATTTATGTAAGTATGCATATTTTTAAAAAAAGCATTTTAAGTGAGCAGAATTCAGAGTGATTGGTATACATGTTAAAGAGAAAAACAGATAGTGACACTGTCCTTGTTCTTTAGAAGTATATCTGTTTGTAGATAAAATATGCACAAAAAGAAAATAGTTTAAAAAGAACTAAATGGAATGGCAAGAACAATGACGTAGATGAGAGAACAAGATGGAACAAATGCTAGAGGTTTGCCTATAATGGTCACAGGTGCAGTCAAGAAATCTTTGGTGAAGAAGTAAGAACTTGACCTATAATCTTAAAGAAATTTTTGTGGGAGAAATGGAAAGCCATTGATGGATGCTGATTGGAGGAAAACAGACAACAGGAAGATTTTAGAAAGCAATATTATGTAGAGGAATGGAGAGTAGAGTAGAAGAGATAGAGATACTCAGATAAAAATTTTATTTAAACATTATATTGAGATTGAAATTAGTTGTTTGGTGAAGATTTATATATGTAGGCTTAACCCAGCAGAAATTGGTGTTTATGATAAAGCACTTATTTCATAACAACACTATAATATTGCTGAAATTTTTTTGGCTATCTTATTTCCCAAGAAACATCTTAGTTGCATAAATTAAACTCATTAATTAATTTCATTTAAAAATGAGAGGAGTGCTTTGGAAATTATATATATGCTGCCTATGGGGAATAAAAGCAAATGCAGATATGAGGTCCACGGGGAAGGAAAATAGTCAGATAATGGAGTGAAGACAAGGTTGGCAATCTTAGCAAAAATGAAACAACAGATGGGGTATAATTTTTTTGAGTTCTAACACAGATGGTTTACCAGATGGATTCTGCTGGGTTCATACAGTTTATGTGTATTTTTCAGTTGCTTATCATGACAGGCAAGGCCACTTCTGTGCAGTCAAAATCTTTGCTTGCTTTAGGTTATTGAAATATAACACCGCAATAAATTTGCAGTTGGTGGCATAATATAAAGTATTTTTACTAACTGACATTTCTAATTAGATGGATACATAAAGATAGTATTATTTTGAAGATACTAGATTTCAAAAAGAACCTATAGGTCATGGTTTAGAAAATTTTATTCAGAGACTTGGTAGGTTAGAAGACTTGGGAGTTTTAATTAAAATTCCAGCTTTTAATTCACTGTCTCATCTTTTGGAACCTAAGTTTTTCAAACTTCCACTTAAATAATAGAACAAAATATAGGATTTAAGAAGGTTATAACTAAAAATAATTTAAATAAATTAGAAAAATATTTTATATACATTTAATCAAACCATAATTGGCATTCAGTGTAATATATTTCATTTTAGTTGACATTTATACTAATAAATACCAGTAAGTTTCAGCATAATAAATGATAAAAGTCATTATCTTTAGCAAACTGCTATTACAGATATGTGTGCATTACAGATGTGTGTATACAAATTTTGAAATAAACATTCAGTAGCCTTCAGAATAATTTTCATTGATTAAAGGGACTTAGAAGGAATATCTCTTATATAAAGTAAATAATCAGCAATTAAAGCATTCAAACATTACATGCTCTCAATTAATCGGCCCTCATTAAGATATAGTAATATAAGTTTATGGCACAAAAAAGGGTTCTGCTTTATTTGGGAGGGATGCTCTGTCAACTGTTACAAGATGAGATCTTATTTTATATAATTTTTAATTCTAGTAGAAAAGTTTTTTTATTGAAACTGTCCTAAGGTATTGATTTGTAACATCAAAGAAATTAGATCTTTCTGGAAACACTGCAAAGGGCTGGGAATTAATAATGCCACAATATTTTAGACAGAGTTCTCTTTAAAGACAAATGTATCAATAGCAGGATGTTTTAAATAAAGCATATAACATTTTTCTTTTAACTTTAATTTCTTTTCTTTTAACTTTAAAATTTTTTATTTTAAATATGTGGGGCACAATTCAGGGTTAGGTATACAAATGTTCATTATGCAGGTACCCTTGTTGATGAGGTGTCTCCACCCCACCCCCGACAGCAGTTTCCCTCAATGGCCAATACCATCCCCCATTCCCTGACAGTTTCCCACTAGTGCCAATCCCTTTCTTAAACTATTGTGATAATTGTTTAAGGTCCACTTATGAGTGAGCACATATGGTACCCTGTTCTTTGTTTCTGTGATAAATCACTGAGAATGATAGACTCTAAATCCATCCAAGTTGCTGCAAAGTCCGTAAGTTTGTCCTTCTTTATGGTTGCATAATATTCCATTGTGTATATGTACCAATTTTGTATCCAGTTCAGAGAGTTGTATAATTTTCTAAATATTTTTGTATATATCATTTCATTTGAATCTTACAATAGTCATTTGAGGTCAGCATGGTAAGTGTAATTTTCTCCACTTTATAAGTGAGGAAACTGAAATTAGAAAATCATAATGACTAACCAAAACCTGCACACTTAATAGATATGAGGACAGACTCTTACTATTAACATCAGAGACTTACTGAGTGTCTACTATGTGTTATGAGGATATAAGTTGATGCTACTCTGCTGAGTCCTGACATGAATTATTTAATGACAAGAATACTAGAAATTGTTTCTTCATGCAAATTAGCCAAACCACTGTAAAGATTGTATTTATTTGTTCAACAATTAGTTTTGTTTCTTATAATATATATCTTTTTTTTAAAAGTTAAGCTTTGTAGGAAAGAGTTAAATCATTTGTTGTCAAAGCATGTTTATACAAGGTATATATTACAGCACAGTATAATCACAGTTATTGGCTAGATGCTTTAGAAACTGAGGTGGGGCTGGGGAGTAGAACACACCAAAGACTATCTCAAACTTAGATAGAAAGGAGTTAAAGAAAGTATAAAGACCAAAATGACATTTCCAGTGATTCTGAAAGAGAAATTGAAGCACTCTGTCAGAAGAAAGGCGGGGTCCTTCCAGGTAAAAAGTAGTTCAATGCATATAAGAATACACAAAGGTTTCAATATTACTTAGGAGTAAACTCTAAGGTATGGAGTGGCAGAAAATGAGAATGAGCATGGATAGAGCTAAAAATTTGGGACTACGTGACTGAGTCTGTGAGGAGATGAACTTTTTAGTCTGTGAGCAATGCAAAACTATTGGGAGTTTTGAAAAGAGGTCAAGTTGGTAAAGTCTGGTTATTAAAAATTACCATTTAGGACTACTTACTGAGTATAAGTTTGGATGTTTTGCAAAAATGTGATGTGAGGATATAATGAGAGTGAGTCTAAAAAAAGTGAGAATGAAAAATACTGATAGAAATATTGAGGTGTTGGATTACAAGGACTCAGTAACTGATTGGAGATGGAAGGACAAAAATAAAAGATTGAGGGATAAGGAAGGGATATAAAATGACTCCTAGATTTCTACCTTGCACCATTAAAAGGATAATGATGATATCCATCATGATAAGTAGAGAATGACCAAATTAAGTTATTGGTAATTGGTTAGGCGGGAGAGAGGGATAAAAATGGAGAAAAGTAGAGATTTAATGTCATTTTTAACAGGCGAAGTTTGATTTGCCTGAGGAATGTCCAGGGAAAATATTCAGTAGGTGGTTAGTTACAGTGGAATGGTGCTTTGAAGCACAGACTAGGAGAAAGTATCATTCAGGCGTTGAAGCCTTGGTCTTGAATAACATCCCCTAGAAAGAAGTATATAAAGTAAGAAACAAAAACTGCAAAAATAAGATGCAGAAAAAGGATAAGAAGTTTGTAAAATAGTTGTGTTGCCAACTATTTTCATATTCATTTGTAATAATTATTTTTCTTCTCTGTCACAAGAAAAAATGTGAATCACATATTAAGTTTATCATTTCATAGTTTATTCATCATTGTACGCTTAGTGCCTATAACAGTGTCTGAAACATTGCAGGAATTAAATTTTGTTGCATAAATGAATGAATGGTATTCTAGCAACATTCAAAGATGTTGATAGAAGAGGGAAAAAGGAGGTTAAAGATACTGGCAAATCTGGGGAGGAACAAGATAAAACATGCCCTCAACTACCATATCAAAATTAAAAATTTAACTAGAATCTGAAAACTTGAACCAACACATGCTAGATAATATCTCTATTTTTTCCTCCAGAAACTAAAATTTTATGCTTTTGTAAGAATAGAGAAGACAAAAAACATAAGATTACAAATCATAGTAGGAAAATATGCTCTTGGAAATCCATTCATCATTTAGATAATCTTAATTTGCTATATGAACACTTAGATACAGAATACCAAATTTAAACCACAACTCAAGTCCAGATTTTGTGGCTTGTTCAACATCATGGTTGTGTAACATATCCATGTCTGTCACAAAAATTGATTCAGTAAGTAAATAGAAATATATTAAAGGCAGCAGTTTTGCAGTGTTTGCCTCTGTCTACATGCAGGTTCTGTTCCATTTTCCATGCTAAAAGTGTGCAATTGCTATATAATCAGTCTGTTTGACTTTAAAGTATTTATGTTTCCAAGTAACACCATATTGGTCATCTTAACCAGTGTTTTCCTTACATTGATATAACCTAAATCATAAATCCATCTGTCATTTTGACAAATTGCTTGATGATTTAAGTTCTTACTTTCAAATAAATGTCTACATTTATTTTTTAACTAAGAAGGTAGCATAAAGAACATTTTTATTAAGTTTTCTATCCTATTTTTTTTGGAAATGCCATGCCTTAGTATAAAAATTGCATGAATATAAATATATATGTGTATGTTCTTATATCCTTATTGTCTGAATTACTCACCAGTACTTTCCTTATATTTTGTAT
Source organism: Carlito syrichta (assembly GCF_000164805.1). NCBI lineage: Eukaryota > Metazoa > Chordata > Mammalia > Primates > Tarsiidae > Carlito > Carlito syrichta. Next base: position 83,596 of record NW_007060600.1, on the reverse strand, counting down.
TTGTTTGCATAGAGTCCTTCTCCTAGACTGTAATGCCTTAAACAAACAAACAAACAAAACTCTGTATTTTGTTTTGCACTTTAACGCGACTCATACCCAATCCCAATGTTATCTGTATCCTGTTTACTGCCAAAGAGATTTTTTTATAATGTAATTCTGACTTTTTGAATTCCCTACTTGAAACTTCACTGATTCTATAAATGACTAAAGGATAAACCTAAACTCCTTAGTGTATCCTATAAGTTTCTCCATCATTTGGCTCCTGACAAAGCTCTGGATTTATCTCTCATTTACTACCAGGCTGTTTTTTGCCTCAGTACTTTTTCATGTTGATTCCATGGCTTGCAATGTTCTCTCATCAACTCACACCCTCTTTTCTCCCCATCATTGCCGCCTACCTATCTGTTTTAAAAATTTATCTCACGTCTTTTCCTAAGAAAAGTGTATCCTTTCTTCCCTAACCCATATGAAAATGAGAACTGTCGTGTCTTTATTTTTGCCCTCACCATGCTGGATTCAAATCTCTATCGCGCCATTCTTCACATCTGATTTTGCATTTCTCTCTCTCTCTCTCTCTCTCTCTCTTTCTTATTTTACTCCAGCCACATGGGCATTTTTTATTTCTGAACCTTGCAAGGTATATCTTGTACAAATTTTCTTTAATCTAAGGATTTATCAAGAAATGTTCTTCCTAGAATGTCTGCTTGGCAAATCTCATACTTCTCAAATCTTTGTTCAGATATCAGCTTTTAATGAAGGCTTTCTTTAGTCTATTTAAGTTTCTTTAACACAAATACAATAGACTGGATGGATTAAAAATGAACATTTATTTGTTATTCTTCTGGAGTCTAGAAAGTCTAATATGAAGGCTTCTGCAGATTGTGTCTGGTGAGGTCCTGCTTTCTGGTTTACAGATGGCCATCTTGTCACTGTGTCTTCACATGGCACAAGTGGCCAGAGAGCTACTTTTTTGGGTCTCTTTTTTAAGGGTCCTATTTCCATTTCTAAAGTTTCTACTCACATTTCCTAACCACCTCTCAAAGGCTCCTTATCCTAACACCATCAGATTAGGGGTTACAATTTCAACATATGAACTTTGGAGAAACACAAACATTCAGTCCATAAGCAGCCTGTTCTGCCCATCATTTTTAATGGTGTGATTTATCCAGCTTACCCTCATTCCACCTTCAAGGCCACCTCTGCATGCTCCTTCCCCCAATGCAGTGGTGACTATGAAAATGTACTGCCCATATCTCAGGCAGATTAGTGTAGAGTTGACTAATGATTCAGTTACTACACTTCTGAGTCAATTCCCAACAATACCCCCTGTCTTCTTGTTCTCTCCATTTTTCTCATAAACTGTTCCTAGTCAATGACTAAGCATATTGGGAGTTTAATGGGGATCCATTCCTCCAAGTCATGGGGCTCCTTTAATGGAATATTTTTTGTCAGAGTCCCGCTCCAACCTATGAAGGGGGTTGGACCCGCACCGGAGAGTCAAGACGGCGAGAAGAAACCACTCGGAGGCAGTTCTTCTGGGCTCAGTCTGATCAGGACTGAGTCCAAATTTTATTCAGACTCCTTCCAACTTATATACCATTTTCTATACCCTCCAGTAGTGTGATAATTACTTGCTGGGGGCATACAAATTCCATGATGTATATCGCGCTTTACAAACTATGCATCACAAGACCATCACGAGACTTGCAAGTTCCAAGCAAACAATTACAATTCCATGATGCATGATGTACTTTGCAAAACTTACATTAAAATCACAGGTGCACAATTTCAATACAGATTGTTCAAAGTGTTTTCCATAATGTTCAATAAATCATTCACATTAAACTCTTTGTTCTAGACCCTAATTAATACAAAAAACTTTCTAAGTTAACTCTAGGTTCAATCCAAGTTCACTGACTCCTAATATTCTTTTTAATGGTTAATATTATCAACTTAACACTATACTATAATCTATAAGTTTATTTAAATGACTTAATTTTTATTTATTCCATTAACCTATTATGATTCAACATAGTGCCCTGTAATTCTATAACAAATAATTCAAAATTTATTCTTGAACTACAAAACCTTACCATGACTTATATGAGTTTCATATATCTAAACTTTGATTTTTATATAATCTGATGATTGAACTTTAATACTATGCTATATCTTATTAGGCTAATACCTTATCATTAATTCTTTCATAAATCTTATGGTAATTGTCATACTCTTGAACAAGGAAATGTATGGTTGTCATGATGATGGCCACGGGCTGAAGCAAACAGAGTTTTGGCATGTAACGAAACTAGAAAAACGTTCTGCCTGGCTAGAGGCAGGGCAATAAAACTATTATGGTAATTTAGTTTCTAATCTTAGCTCTAGGAGAAACTGCTTTCGGGAACAAAAGCTGACTGACCAGTCTACCAGGAAATAGAAGTTTAAAAATGTCTTGAAAGAGGAGTACAACTTAGAAAGACAGAGAAAAATAATTCTGCTGTGTACTTTCCATCAGGCATATTGATATTTACTTAAAAGTTTTGTATCCTAACGTAAGTTTTGTTGCCATGTATGCACACTGGTCACTATTCACACACCAATATTATAGGTATTGCTTGTCAGAGGCAATCTTTCAGATGGGCCTTTATGGACCTCAGTCATGTAGCTATAGATGTTGGCTCCCAACAATTTTTCCTCAAGCATTTTCCGTTAGACTACCCAAACCTTTCTCAGAACTATGGTGCAGTCAGAACTCTTCCTATGCATTTCTTCTCCCTTCCTCATCTCCTTTACAAAAACCAGACCTTCATCACAGTGGGAATGTTTTCTCCTGCTTTCTTTCTTTTTTTTTCTTTCTTTCTCCTTCCAAGAACATATCTTTGGTAGATTTCTTGCACATCTACTCCTGACTTGGCTTCTGCTTCTTGGAGGACTCAAACACACATTTTGCTATACTCTTTATTTTCTTCACATTGCTGATTTTTGCCTTTTTAATAATAAAAGTAACTGAGTTAAGACCTGGAGAGACCAGTGCCATTGAGAAAAGATTTGCATTAGTTACAGTTCCCCAGAGTAAGGTGAGTGCTATACCATGCAGCACTACAGTAGGGCATAAGGAGATGTGTGAGAAAAATAAGACACAGAGCCTTTTTTTCCTTTCGTTCCTTCATTCCTTCCTTCTTTCCTTCATTCCTTCCTTCCCTCCATCCATTTTTTTTTTTTTAACAAGCTCTTGCCCTGTCACTCGGGCTGCAATGCGGTGGTGGGATCATGGCTCTTGGCACCTCCAAAAAAGCTGGAGCTACAGGCACATGCCTCCAAGACTAGTTAATTTTTTCTTAAAATATTTTGGAAAGTTGGGGTCTGTTCTTAAACTACTGACCTTAAGTGATCTTCGTGTCTTGACCTCCCAAAATGCTGGATTTACAAGTGTGAGCCACCTCCCTGCCCTGGCCCAACACCTTTATTATGTTTTCTGCAAAAATGGAAAGGAAGGCAAGAGATAGAGCTTAAGGTTTCTAGTCATCTGGTACCTAGTACATGGTGATTTAGAGAGAGGAAAATATTGGCTTGGTGGTGAAAATTATATAAAGGAAGTGATTATGGGTATGGACTCTCGGGATTGTTTGGAAGATTCGTAATATGACTTTTACTTGCCCTCAAAAGTTGGGTTTCAGGGGAAATGTAAACAACTTTGACTGTTATTTTGGCCCTATGATGAATGGATGCCAAATAGACAAATACAGATCTTAAAAATACAGAATAAACATAAATTCTAGCACAAGAGTTGGCAAATGATAGTCCATGAGTTAATTCCAGCTATTTACCTGTTTTGTAAATTAAGTTTTATTGGAACACAGCCATGTTTATCTGTTCTTGTAGTGTCCGTGCCTACTTTACACCATACTGACAGAGTTCAGTAGCTACAACTGAGATCTTATGGCCTACGAAGTCTAAAATAATTTTTATCTAGCCTTTCAGAAAAAGTTTACTACACCTGCTCTAACCTACCTTATCATTTGCTTATTTAATGTTTGCTCTTTGCTGTCTGATTTTGCCCAGTAAAATGCAAACTGGTGCGTTACAGAGATATTTGTTTTATTCACTAATACATTTCAAGAATCCACACTCGTATGTGGAAACTAATAGGAATGAAATAAAAATTTATTGATAAATGCAGTCAGAAAAATTGAGATTCTCAACTGTTTATTTAGTAATTATGCTCTATGAAAATCATACCTCACCTTGCTAAGCATCAGTTTTCTTTTAAAATAATGGACCCAAAACATAGAGTTAAGTTGAGAACTGGATGGTACGAAAAAAGGAAAAACAACAACAACTTAATGTGTGCATGTGTAGAGAAATAAATATTAATGCATATGAAAATGTAATTGCTTTTATTTATCTATTTGGTAGTAGAAAAATCCAATTTAGTAACTGTTAATCCATGTATGTACACTAGTGATTTGTTTGGAAGAAATGTATAAGTTTTATCTAAAACAGGGTTAATAGTGTTTCTTATCTTTTCACTAGGAATTGGAAAGACAGATGAGATTATATTTATAACAGTACAAAAAGTTAAAGGATAGAAGATGCAATATGAATTTAGATGTGTTTTATTCTTTAGAATTTTTTACTTTTTATTTGTAACTTCAAATAAAATCAATCAATAAAATAATAGAGGAATCTCTTTGTATTTTACTGTTCATATATAAGGTGATGTAGATAGAAGAGTAATTGAATTTGCATATTTGCTGAAGCAATTGAACCATATATCAACTTCATCAGGACATTTGAAGTTTTTAAAAAGCCCTTTGTTGTAAATATTATATATATATATAGTGTTTCTAAGGAGTTTGAGTCTCCATTAGCAGATATATCATAGGTCTATAGTTGACAACTCAGTTTAGAAATTGGAAAAGGGGCATTTGTCTCCCACAAAGCCAGCATAAGACTTAGCAAACTAAAATTATATGTCTGGTGTTTGTATTCTGATGAAGATAGCTTTTTCTACTCTTGTTCATTTATACTTGTCATTACATTTTATTTTTTAAATATTATTTTATTGTAGAGATGTGGGGTACAAGTAAGCCTAAACAAGTAGGCTGCATGCAGGTGAAGTCTAGGTCTCTAACTGGCCCTCACTTTCCCTGGTTTGGGATCAAACACACTTTGAGCTGTTACGTGTCACCCTCCCCTTCCTCTCCCTCTCCTGGCAGTGCCAGGGACTGCCAATCTCTCCCTAATGTGATTAATGTTCTGATCTCACTTAAGAGTGAGAACATACGGTATTCAGTTCTTTGTTTTTGTAATAGATCACTGAGTATGATGGTCTCCAACTTCATCCAATTTGTTGCAAAGTCCATGATTTTGTCCTTCATTATGGCTGCAGAATACTCCATCATTTATATGTATTATATTTTCTTTACCAAGTCCACTTTTGATAGACTGTAGGGTTAGTTCCATGTTTTTGCCATTTTGAATAGTGCAGCAATAAACATGCATATGCAGTTGTCATTTTTGAAAAATGATTTATGTTCCTCCAGGTATATTTCCAGGAAAGGGATTGTTGAATCATATGGAAGGTCAATTTTTAGTTCTTTAAGGAATCGCCACACTGTTTTCCATAGAGATTAGCTAGCACTCCCATCAACAACGTAGAAACATACCCTTTTCTCTACACCCATGCAAGCATCTGGTGTTTTTGGATCTATTAATGATGGCCATCCTTACTGGAGTTAAGTGGTCTCTCACTGTAGTTTTGATTTGAAATTTTCTGATAATTAGTGAGGCTGAGCATTTTTCATGTATCTGTTGACTACTTGTATATCTTCCTTTAAAAAGTGTCTATTTGTGTCCTTTGCTAACTTTTTAATAGGGTTATTTGCTTTTTTTTCCTTTCAGCTTGTTTGAAGTTCTTGTTGATCCAGGATGTTAGGACTTTTTTCAGATACATAACTAGCAAATATATTTTTTTTTCCATTCTGTGAGTTGTCTCTCCACTCTCTCAATGGTTTTTTTTGCTGTACAATAATTTTCAGTTTGATAAGGTTCCACTCGTCCATCTTAGCTTTTATAGCAATCACTTTTGGGGTTTAGGTCAAGAATTCGTCGCCTATTTCAATGTGTATAAGTGTTTTCTAGGTTTTCTTCTAGGATTCTTATAGTTTGAGGCTTTATATTTAGGTCTTTGATTTATTTGGAGTTAATTTTTGTATGTGGTGAGAAGAAGGGGTCTAGTTTCATTCTTTTGCATGTGGTCAGCCAGTTTTCCCAGCACCATTTACTAAATATGGTCTCCTTTCTCCAGTAGTTATTATTGGTGACACTGTCGTAGATGAGTTAGTTAAAAGGCTGAGTTTTTGCTTGTGGAATCTCTGTCCTGTTCCATTGGTCTATGAACCTATTTTTGTGCCAATACCAGGCTGTTTTGGTTACTGTAGTTTTGTAGTAAAGTTAAAGTCTAGAGGTGTGATATCTCCACTTTCTTCCTTTTGTCGAGAATTATTTTGGTTATTTGTGCTTTTTTTGTTTCCATATGAATTTCTGTACTGTCATTTCCAAGTATGAGAAAAATGACCTTGGTAATTTGATGGGTCTTACATGGAATCTGTAGGTTGTCTTGAGTACAATGGACATCTTGACAACATTGATTATTCCAGTCCATGAGCATGAAATGTTTTTCCATTTGTTTGTATTGTCCTTGATTTCTTTGAGCAGCATTTTGTATTTCTCATTAAGAAGATCTTTTACTTCTCTTGTTTGGTGGATGCCAAGGTATTTCTTTTTCTTTGTGGCTATTGTGAATGGAATTGTGCTTTTTATTTGGTATTCTGTCTGTTTATGCTTGTTGGTGGTATATAGAAATACAACTGTCTTTTGTACATTAATCTTGTACCTTAAAACTTTACCAAAGTTGATTATCAGTGTGAGGAGGTTTTGCCAGACTGTCTAGGGTTTTCAATATATAGAATCATATCAACCACTAAGAGGGATAGCTTGACTCCCTCTTTTCCTATTTAGTTAATCCTGACTTCCTTCTCTTGCCTGATTGCTCTGGCTAGGTCTTCCAATACTATGTTGTGTAGGAGGGGAGAGGAGGCATCCTTGTCTTGTTTCCCTTCTTAGGGAGAATGCTTCTAATTTCTGTTCATGGAACAAAATGTTGGCTGGGGGTTTATCACAGATGACTCATACTGTTTTAAGGACTCTTCCTTCTATGCCTAGGTCCTTAATAATTTTTTATCAAGAAGGGATGCTGGATTTTGTTGAATGCTTTTTCTGTGTTTAATGATATAGTCATGTGGTTCTTGGTTTTACAGTTATTGATGAGCTGAATTAAGTTTATGGTCTTTTGAATACTGAATCAGCTCTATATCCCTAAATGAAGCCCATCTGGTGTTCATAGTGGATGATCTTGACATGTGTTGTTGAATCTGATTTGCTAGAATCTTGCTTAAAGTTTTTGCATCTATGTTCATCAAGAAGATTGACCTGCAATTCTCTTTCCTTGCTCTGTCTTTACCAGATTTGGTTGTCAGTATGTCTGCTTCATAAAATGAGTTGAGAAACAATCTTTCTTGATTGTCTGCTGTGTTTTCAATAAGATTGCTATCAGGTCCTCCTTGCATGTCTTGTGAATTCAGCTGGGAAGCCATTGGGTCCAGAGCTTTTTTGGGGCAGATTTTTTGTTTTTCGGAAGAGTTGATTTCCTGGATTGTTATTGGCCTGTTTAGAGTTTCGAATTCTTCTTGTTTCAAACTTGGGAGATTGTGTAATGTCAGAAAGTGCTCCATTTCCTTTAGGTTTTCTAGTTTATTTGCATACAGGTTTTCATAGTAACCTCTGCTGATCTTTTGACTTCTTCAGGATCACTTGTGATGTCACATTTTGTGTTTCTAATTGTGTTTATCAGGGCTTTCTTTCTCTTATTTTTTAGTCAAACTGGCTGGGGTCCATCAGTCTTATTTATACTTGTAAAGAATCAGCTTTTGGTCTTGCCGATTTTTTTCTATAATATTTTTTGCTTCTTGTATGTCCTGCACTTGTGACTTTATCTTGGTGATCTGTATTCTTCCATTGAAGTTAGGATTTAGGTGATCTTGCCTGTACATCTTCTTTAGTTGTGACATTAGGCTGTTTACTTGTGATCTTTCTGTTTTCTTGATTTGTGAGGGCAATGCTATGAATTTTCCTCTTAGCACTGTTTTTGCAGCATCTTAGAGATTCTTGTAAGATGTGTCTTTGTTTTCATTTGTTTTCAGGAATCTTTTTATTTCTATCTTGATTTCTCTATTGACCCAGAAGTCATTCAGCTGCATGTTGTTTAGTGTCCATTCTTTGTGTGTTTTGGCAGAAGCTTATTGGTGGCTATGTTTATTTTTTTTCACTGTGACCCAACAAGATGCATGGCATTATTTCGAGCATTTGAAATTTGCTCATGCTTGATTTTGTACAAGAATGTAATGGATCTTGGAGTATGTTCCATGTGCTGATGTGTAGAAAGCCCATAGTTGTTGGGCGAAGTGTTCTGTAGATTCTGGATGCGAGTCCTTTGTCAGATACATAACTTTCACATATTCTTCCATTTTGTAAGTGGCTTGCTTATTGTATTTATTATTCCTTTTGTGGTGCAGAAGTTGCCAACTACTTATTCCTTTTTTTGTTCCATTTTCTTTCAGGGTTCTGGTCATAAACTTATTTCCTATGTTGATGTCTAGAAGAGTTTCTTTTAATAGATTTTTTTCTAGAATTTTTATGGTTTCAGGTCTGACATTTAAGTTTTTAATTATTTGGAGTTAATTTTATATATGGGGAGAGATAGGGATCAGTTTTCATTTATTTTTATGTGGTGATTCAATTTTCCTGGCACCATTCATTGAATAGAGTGTCTTTTCCCCAGTGTTTGTTTTGTCTGCTTTGTCAAAGAGCTGTTGGTTGTAGGTATTTGGGTTTTTATCTGAATTCTCTATTCTGTTCCATTGGGACTGATTTGTTTCATTTATATACATATATATATTTTCATTATATATGTATGTACGTTTTCATTTTTGTGGGTGTTCTGTGTGCTCTGTTAAATTTGTGTTTACCCTGAATGGAAAGATTATCCTCATTTACGAATGTTGAGTTTCAAGTGAAAATGTTCATGTATTACTTCATGAATATTTAAATAAGTGCTTGGAGCTTAGGAAATAATTCTCAGATGGAGCAATGGATTTTTAAAGTCATCAGAACATTGATGATGACTAAATAACTCATACAAATCAGCAAGAAAAAAACAAATAACTCCATTAAAAAGTGGGCAAATGACATGAACAGACAACTCTCACAATAAGATATACAAATGGCCAGCAAACATATGAGTATGAAAAAATGTTCAACATCACAAATCACATCAGGGAAATGCCAATTAATAGCACAATGCAATGCCACTGTGCAGCTGTCAGAATGGCCATTATTAAAACATCAAAAAATCAAAAAGATGCTTGCACTGATGCAAAGGAAATAAAATGCTTATACAATTGGTAAGGATGTAAATCAAGATAACTGCTATGAAAATCAGTATGGAGATTTCTTGAAGAACTAAAAGAAGATCTATTATTTGATCTAGCAAACCCATTTCTAGGTATCTATCTAAAGGAACAGAGGCCATTACATAAAAAAGACACCTGCATTCGCATGTTCATTGCCCCACAATTCACTATTGCAAAGTGTGGACTCAGCCTAAATGGCCATTAACCAATCAGTGAATAATGAAAATGTGGCATATATACAATATTGTAAATGTAGTAAATATAAATGTATTGATGGTGCCTTAAGAGTAAAATACACTTAATAAAATATGCTGAATATTGTTAAAGTTCCAGGCTAAGAAATATATAATCAGTTCTAGTGAAGAAATGAAGAAATAGATTTAATGTGTTATTATACATCCCAGCCATGGGTGTGTGTGGGGGGTGGAAAGCAAGGGTTGAAATTAAGTAAAGGTTTAACACAGTGTCAAGATATGAAAGGGAAATATGCCAAGTACAGTGGAAGCAATTGTCTGTTAAGAACAGTAATTAAGGAGGAATTCCAGTAAGATGGCAACGGCATAGGTGGGACTATGAGATTCTCTGAAAGTGGGTTCCCAAAAAGACTCTTACTTTCCTTCCCCCACCCCCCTACCCACCGCCAGTCACACCAGTCAGAGGCTTGGAGACCCTTGGTCCCACACAAGGCTGGCTATTGTGGACCCTCGGCTGCTGCTGCTCTACCATAGGCAGCCCCAGACCCCAGCCATGTGGAAATCCCAGCTTCCTCCCTGGCCACAATATCTCACCGGCCCCAAACCACTGGCCACCACCTGTGGAGGCCCTTGGATACCGCCTTGTGGAGATCTGGATTCCCTTGCTGGCTACCCTGATCCACCCAGCACTCAGCAGCTGCCAGCTCCCACCCTGACTGGGTACCCAGCCCAGTGGCCAGGTGCTCACTCCTCAGAGTTCCAGCTCCCTGCCATGAGTCTGGGCCCCCGCCCAGCCCTGTTTCAAGCCACCATCAGCCAGGGAGGCTCTAGGCAACTGCCATCAGAGATACAAGCTTTATTCCTCGCTGAAGCACCCTCTGCAGGGCCCAAAGCTGCTGCCGCCACTCACCACCCATCCTTTGGAGCTCCAGTACCCACTCTGGCTGAGACACCCAGCATGAGACCCTATGGCTTTGTAAGGGAACAATATGTCTTAAGGAGGTGCTGATCAGTCGCTTTCAGCAATCAGCTCCAGAAGAGGGAATTTCCAGCTCCCTCCTCCACCCCAGGATGCTGGCAGCACACCAGATCCAGCGCACAACTGTGTTGCAGATGCCCGGTCCCTGATGCTGGAGACACACCACCACAGCCCGTAATAGTGGATCACCCATGGACCCGAACAAGTGGAGAGAAAGGATGGGTGGAGAGAAAAGATCCACAAAAGAGGAGCTGTCCACCTGCACCATTTTCCAGGCAGAGATTTGCATTGCCCCATCCATCTATGAGCAGCCTCCACCTTAGTTTCCAAGGTAACATCACTAAACAGGAAACAAAAGGCCCTCCCCTACACTGAACGAGATACAGGCAACTCAGCCCTGTCACAGACTTCTCCAGCAGCAAGCCAAGAAACCAACCCAAGCTTGGAGTAAATCTATCTCCCTGTAATGAAAGCAAAGGGGAGAGATTAGAGATCAGAGCTGAAGAGAATTTAGACACTCAGGAAAGATTCTAGAGCTAGTCAGGTTTCTTATTTTGATTTTTGATGTTATTGTATCGACAGTTTGTTTTGCTCACTTTTGCTTGCTTTTTGATTTAGACTACCTGTTTGTGTTGGGGAAAAACAAATCAAAAGGCTTGATTTTATTGGACTATCTTTGTGTGATTACCAGTATACTTTAGGAAATTTTGTTTGTGTGTCTGTTTTTCACTCTTTTCTGGCCTTGTGTCTCTATTTCATTCATTAGTTGGTATGTATGTCTGTTTTCCCTCTGACAATTCTCTTTCTCTAACTTCCTCTTGACCCCGCCCTTCTTCCATTATTTTCCTTTTTCATACCACCTTTTGTTCCAGGGAGCAAACCCAAACCCCCATTGCATGGGCAGATTGTAGGCAGTGGGAAATGGGTTCCAAGGTCCCCATACACCTGTTGGTGGATACTGGGATCTGCAGATAGATTCTGAAAAACAGCTTCCCCCTCACTTAAACCTCAAAACTGCAGAAAGTACAGACCCAAACCACAGTCCAACCTCGAAAAAGAACAAAGCCAGAGGACCTTCATAAGGAAGAACAGGAGATTGAACAAAAGAAGCAAAAGCAACCCCACCTTCTGTGAAAAACAAAATTAAAGAAGGGGAGGGGAAGGGAGAAAGAGAAAAATCTACACAAATAAAGAAAAACCAAAAGAAGAATATGGGTATCTCCTAGACTTCTGGGAGGACAGACACTGAGGAAACTGACTTTGGAATGCAAACAATGAGGAGCCCTCAGAATGACTGGTCTCAAACTATAAACCTAGATATCAAGACATTAATGGAGAGATTAAAGAATTGAGGAGAGACAAGAAGAAACTAGGAAGGAGTTGATAGCCGAGATAATAGTAGTAAAGAATACTGTGAATGACATAAATAACAAACTGATAAACATGGAAAGCAGAATTACCTAAGCAGAAGAAAGAATCTCAGAGTGTGAGGACTAAAATATAGAACTAACACAAACTATCAAAAACATAGAAAAGAAGCTTAAAAAGACAGGACAAAACCTTCAAGAGATGAGCGATTACTTCAAAAGACCAAACCTGAGAGTAAATGAACTTCCTGAAACAGAAAGAGAGAGAGAGAGACCACCCTGGAGCAAACATTCCATGAGATTATTGAAGAAAACTTCCCTCATCTCACCAGTGATGCAAAAATTCAAACACAAGAGATTCAGAGAACCCCTGCAAGACAACACATGAGAAGACCAACTCCCAGGCACATAATAATTTACCTAAACAAAATAGGTATAAAAGAAAAAAAATCTTAAAGCAAGAGAAAAAGGCCAGATCACCTACCATGGAAGACCAATTAGAATATCAGCAGATTTATCTACAGAAACTCTGCAGGCTAGGAGACTTGGAGCCCTATCTTCAAAGTTCTAAAAGATAAACAATTTCATTCAAGAATAACCTACCCAGCCAAGCTCAGCTTCCTCAGTGAGGGAGAATTAAAATATTTCCCAGACATCCAATCCCTAAGAACTTGTGCTGCCACCAGACCACCTCTACAAGAAATACTTTTAAAAAGTACTAAACACAGAAGAAAAGGAAAAAAGAACAACAATGTTCTTCACAAAGTACAGGAAAAAGAGTAAAACACACATGAACCAACCCCAAAACCTAAAGAAAGACAACAAACAAAGGGGAAAAACAGCAACAACACAATAAGAACCTTGTGATAGGGATCAACTCTCACATTTCAATAGTTAGCCTAAATGTGCATGGACTAAATGCAACACTGAAAAGACATAGAATGGCAAAATGGATAAAATATCACCAGGCAACAATATATTGCCTTCAAGAGACCAATCTCGCTAGAAAGGACACTCACACACTTTAAGTAAGAGAATGGGAAACAAATTTTCAGTCAAACAGAACACAAAAGAAAGGAGGCATCATGATCCCAATGTCGGATAAAATACCATTTAAGCTATCAAAAATTTAAAAAGATACAGAAGGCCACTACATAATGATAAAAGGTTCACTCCATCAACAAGAAATATCTATCCTAAACATATATACACCCAACATAGGAGTACGAACTTTCATAGAGCAGCTTCTAGGAAAACTCAAAAAAGATATTGACTCTAACATTATCATAGCTGGGGACTTTAATATTCCACTCACAACCTAGACAGATCAAGATGGAAAATCAGCAATGAGATCTGGAAGCTCAGTGTGACTCTTGTCCAAATGGACTTAACTGATACCTACAGAACACTCCACCACAGAATATACATTCTACTCATCACTGCATGGAATGTACTTTAAGATCGACCACATACTTGGCCATAAATTAAACATAAAGAAATTTCAAAAGATCAAAATTTGTCATGCACCTTCTCGGATCACAGTGGAATAAAAATAAACACCAACACCAACAAGGTTCTCCCCAAACCCACAAAGACATGAACACTATGTAGCATGATGTTAAACAACTCCTGGGTCAATGATAAGATCAAAACAGAGACTAAAAGATACCTGGAAACAAATGAAAATGAAGAAACTTCTTACCAAAATCTCTGGGACGCCATGAAAACTGTAGTAAGAGGGAAATTCATATCTCTACAAATGCACGTGAAGAAAATGGAAGGATCACAAATTAATAGCCTAACAAATCACCTTAGGAAGCTGAAAAAGCAAGACTACCAATATCCTAACTTCAGCAGAAGAATCCAGATCACCAAAATAATAGCCCAAATCTCTGACATAGAAGAAAAAAAGATAATACAAAAAAATCAATGAAACAAAAAGCTGGTTCTTTGAAAGGATAAACAAGATCGATGGTCCCCTAGCTAGACTGACCAAGAAAAAAGAGAAAAAGCCCAAGTAAATACAATCAGAAACACAAAATATGAAGTCACATCTGACCCTGAAGAAATAAAAAAGATCATTAGAGACTACTATGTACACTTTTATGGAAACAAACTTGAAAACCTTAAGGAAATGGAAGACTTTCTGACATCATACAACTTGCCTAGGTTGAAACAAGAAGAAATTGAGACCCCCATTTAGACCAATAACAATCAAGAATATTGACTGTGTAATAAGAAAACTACCTGCAAAAAAAAAAAAAGGCCCTGGACCAGATGGCTTTCCAGCAGAATTCTATAAGGCATTTAAGGAGGAGCTGATACCAATCCTACTGAAAGTATTCCAGGCAATTGGGAAAGATGGAACCCACCCTAAATCATTTTATGAAGCTAACATCACATTGATACCCAAGCCAGGTAAAGACCCAACAAAGAAGGAGAACTACAGGCCAATATCTTTGATGAACATAGATGCCAAAATTCTCAACAAGATCCTAGTGAACTAGATTCAACAACACATCACAAAAATCATCCATCATGACCAAGTAGGCACGCAAGGCTGGTTCAACATTCTTAAGACCATAAATGTAATTAAATACATCAACAGATGTCAGAACAAAAACCACATGATTATATCATTAGATGCCGAAAAAGCTTTCAATAAAATCCAGTACCCCTTCTAGATAATAGCCCTCGAACATCTAGGCATATGTGGAACATACCTCAAAATAGTAAAAGCCATCAACAAGAAACCCACAGCTAGCATACACCTAAACAGACAAAAATTGGAACCAGTTCCCCTGAAAACTGGAACAAGACAAGGATGCCCACTCTCTCCCCTCCTGTTCAATGCAGTATTGGAAGTTCTGGCTAGAGTAATCAGAAAGAGAAGGTGATCAGGGGTATCCAAATAGAAAAAGAGGAAGTCAAGCTATCTCTCTTTGCAGATAGCATGATTTTGTACCTTGAAAACCCAAGAGAATCTGTCAAAAGCCTCCTTGAGCTGCTGAAGGAATTTGGCAAAGGTATAAAATAAATGTACAAAAGACAAGGTATAAAATAAATGTGCAAAAGACATTCGTGTTTCTTTATACCAATAATATACAGAAACCCAAATATAAAGCACGATCCCATTCACAATAGCCACAAAAAAAAAATGAAATACCTTGGCATCTTCCTAACCAGAGATGTGAAAGACCTTTGCAATGAAAATTACAAAACACTGCTCAAAGAAATCAAAGATGACACAAACAAGTGGAAAAATATTCCATGCTCATGGATTGGAAGAATCAACATTTTGAAGATGTCCATCTTACCTAAGGCAATCTACAGATTTAATGCAATACCCATCAAATTACCTACAACATTCTTCTCAGAGTTAGAAAAAACAATACAGGAATTCATATGGCAACACAAATGACCAAGAATAGCCAGAACAATCCTCAGCACAAAAAAAAGGAGGAAGTATCACAATACCAGACTTTAAACTTTACTATAAAGCTACAATAATCAAAACAGCTTGGTATTTACAAGAACAGGCACATAGACCAATGGAATAGAATTGAGATTCCAGAAGCAAAACTTCAATTTCTCAACCAAGTCATCTTCAACAAAGTCTCCACCACCCACCACTGGGGAGAGGGGAACCTATTCAGTAAATGGTGGTGGGAAAACTGACTGACCACATGCAGAAGATTCAAACAAGTCCCCTATCTATCCCCATACACAGAAATTAACTCTAAATGGATCAGAGACCTAAATGTAAAATCCCAAACCATAAGAACCTCAGAAAATGCAGGACACACTCTTATGGCAATTGGAACTGGCCTCCAATTCCTGAACAAATCCTAAAATGCATGGGCCATAAGAGATAAGATAGACAAATGGGACCTCATTAAACTGACAAGCTTCTGTCAAGCCAAAGAAATCATTAAGAGAGCAGGGAGACAGCCTACAGACTGGGAAAAAGTATTTGCCAACTCCATGTCTGGCAAAGGTCTAACATCTTGGATCTACAAGTAACTCAAATGTGCTGAAAAGAAAAAAAAAACAAACAACCCCATTACAAAGTGGGCAAAAG
>NW_007060600.1:57912-66775 GCF_000164805.1 Carlito syrichta | reverse complement strand
AGTTAATATCCCTCTGGGGATGGGGGGACACCCCTTATCAACAAGGGTGCCTGAATGATGCATATTTGAATACCTAAACCTTAACTGTGCCCCACAATTTTAAAATAAAAAATATGTTAAAAAAATTTAACTTGAGATGACAACTGTATTTGTCTGATGTCTCATAAGCTTTTTCAAACATATTTGTTATAAATAAATAATGTAGATGTAAGTTGAATAATCGTTTATAAATTAATTTTAACAGTTATATCTTATTTTATGAGGGAGGATCTCAAAGGAAACTGGAATTATTTTTTGGAGGAAGAGCCCTCTTGAGGTACAGGCTTCCCCTTTAGTAAGTGTTCTAGGAGCCCATTTGTATAAGTGTACCAGCTAGTATTGCTGTGAAAGGCTGTGTTTGACCTCATGAAATATTTTCTGGAGATTCTTCAATGGGTTCAACCATTTCATGATGCGTGATTTATGAACACATCTGCCCACACAACAGTGAGTGTTCAGTAGTTTTTTTGTTTGTTTTTTTACCAAAAATGGGAAGACCCCATGTTCTACCCTCCCTATTAACCCATTCTCACCCCAAGTGACTTTTTGTTGCTGGTTTTTCCCTGGATGATAAAAGTCCTCAAAGGGAAACCTTTTGCATTTGTGAAAAAGATGAAAAAAAACAAAAATAAAGACAAAAACCGCAAAAGCACTAAAACACACGGAAATAGATGAGCTCAAAAACTCCTTTGAGCAGTGGGAAAAGCATCTCAATAGGCATATTGCATCAAACAAAGAGTACTTTGAAGGTGACGACTGAATTTTAAGCATGTAAGAATACATACACAGTTATTTATAAAGAAATCTCGAGTTTTTCTGGGTTCCTCCTCCTATGTTTACTTACACCAAGGTTTCTCACATCTTTTTGGTAGTTATACCTTTACAGTTTTGCTAATGTATATTTATTTAATATCTAGGTTGTTTCCTAATAAGTTATAATGCTAAGACATTATTCACTAAATGTAAGTTTAAGATAATATATATTGACTTATTTCAGAGAAACAAAAGTTATTTAAACTCATATTAGGAAACATGTCTTGTTTATCAATGAAAAAATGTTCTATTAGAAATCATGTGTTACTAAAAATTATAAAATGTGTGTTCATAAATTATTAGTATGGAACTGTCATTTAAAAATTGACAGCTTCTTATGTTTTTTACCAAAAGCAAGGGTTTCTAACAGTTAACATTGTAATTAATATATGTAACTAAAACTACTAGAAGTAAAAGAAAAATACTTCTGTATGTAAAGTGTATACGAAAATTCGGATATATTTTTGGTTAAAAATGATTATAAAACATAATAATGTGGTTTTTGCTAACTTTTTTCCAGTTTAGAAGTTATTTAAAGATTGTTTTAAAGTCAATAAATAAAAAGAATGATTGATAAAGCTCAATGGGTATAAAATGTTGGTAAAAGAAAGAATGGAAAAAATGTAAGAAGTTTCTTCACCACTGTACAATGTATCCATTTGTTTCCCAGAAGATATTGCAATAAAAATTAAATGGATAAAAATAAATAAATAAATAAAAATAAGGGAAAACTGTCTATTAAAAAATAAAAGAGCTTATAAGATTAATCACTATTCTTGTATTTTACACAAAAAAATTAGAACTAGTGTAAAAAGTCTAAAACTTATTTTACACAAAAAAATTAGAAATAGTGTAAAAAGTCTAAAAAGTTGATATTACTGTGATTTGTCTTTGGCAAGAAAGGAGGACTGGAGAGAGAAAAGTTGGTTTCAGAAGATAACTGTATTACACCTGCTGTTAGTTTTTAGCCTTGGCAATTATTTTTTATTCATTATTATTATTTTTTTTTGAATATACAGATGTGGTATACAATTCAGGGTTAGTTATACAAATGTTGATTATGCAGGTAACCTTGTTGATGAAGTATGCCCCTCCCTCCCCTAGCAGTTTCCCTGAACTGTCAATCCCATTCCCCCTCCCCTGACAGTTTCCCACTACTGCCATATGTTCTCACTTATAAACAGACTTTGAACAATTATAATACTATTTTTCAGTTTTTATTATTTGCCTACAATATGGGCTGAATCCTGAATTATCTCCTTGCTACCAGTTTCTAAACTAACATTTTCAAATTCTTCTCCCACTGTTCTCACTTGAAATCACTAGAAATTGAAATTGTGCTTTTCTTGCAGCTCTGCAAAGTGAAGGTAGACAACTTGATATAAATGTGGGAGAAATCACCACAGCAACTGATATATAAACAGCTTTCATGCTGCCTGATGTATGGACTACTCATGAAGTTAACTTGAACACTTGATTCCAACTACAGTCCAAGGAAAATCCATCAGATTGCCACTGCAATCTAAAAAGACTAGAAATCAGAAAAACACGTTTACAGACTACTCCAGACATTACACTTTGTTTTTCTTCTGTTTCCATAGAAATGTCTCTTATCAAACATCTGTTTGTCTGCATGATATATAGAGGCTTAGCCCATCTGCAACACTACCTCTTAGGTGATACACAGCTGCTGAACCAAACCGATCTAGTCTCAGAACTTAAAGACTGATTCAAGAAGATAGAGACAGTACCTTTAAATTGATTCTTTTCTGTTTATCCCATTTGTTTAACCCCTCCTTTGCCTATCTCTTATCTAACAACCTCTAACCCTGCAGCAGTGGACTCAGGCTTTAATGTGTGAAACTTCTAAGGAAGTTCCTGACAGAGGAAATAAAAAAGTAGAAGGAACTTCACCCCCAAATATGGCTCCCTGGTATAATGGGTATTTCAACTTAAAGACCTTTAGAGTACAACAGGCTAAGGAAGAGATTTTTCCGCTATCTACATAAAGACCAAATAGACTCAATAGAGCATTTCCCTTTCTGTTATCTCATTGTTCATTGCAGAAACGAAGATCAAAATAATGTGATCAGAACAGATCTTTTAACAAGATAATGTCCACCTTGGACTCTTTCAATGCCTAAAGAGAACCATTTACAATTTAATCTTGCTGCTTGATCCATTAATTCTCCCTGGTAATTATATATTACCCTTCCACAGAATTACATATACCCACCATTTCACTATCTCAGAAATAAGGATATATAAGTATTTGGCCCTCATTGGGATATTGGATAATCACTATGGGATTCTTCCCTGTGTATAAATTAATACATTTATATGCCATTTCTTCTATTATTTTGACCTTTGTTAGTTGATTTTTCAGCATATCTTCTGAGGATGAAGTTTTGTTTTATTTTGTTTTTTCCCTTGGATCCTACACAAACAATACAAATTTGTCAAAATAATTTTTAAAATTTAGAAATCCAAGAGTAAATCAGTATGGTGGATATACTAAATTTCATTTTAAGACAATTTTATACACAATAGTGTTTTATAAACAATAGTATTTATTCTGTTAACTTGATCATTTATCTTTATATAACTATTTTTGATGTCAAAATTTGTAAACAAAGCAAAAAGAACTAATTTTTTTTCAAAGCCCAAATGGATTTCATAATGAGAGGTACTCTCATATTTCACAGGTTACTGCCAAAAAAATTGAGGGATATGGTGCGTGTGGTATCAGTTGTATTTATGTCATACTGATATATTTTAAATATTAGACAACTTGTTCATTAGCCATTTAATGTTTTCTATCTTTCTGTCACCCATAAGAGAAAATCCAAAAAGTCACCAAAAAATTAACAGAGTGAAAATATATTTTGCAGACAAAATCTTTAAAAGGAAAAAAAAATGCAAACTCAATATGTGACAACTACATCAAGATAGTCAAATTTCAAAAGCATTATCAAAACACTTTGTGTCAAAAATATTTTGCTTTTTAGCTATTGTTTGCACAGAGCCTAGCTTACAGATTTATCTAACTCTACCACCTACAAGGCTTTTATAATTACTGCTTCATAGTTAATTCATTAATTCATTGTTATTTTTGGTCAGAATAAGCCTTCTCCTGTGTAAGTGATTTGGTGGCTTAACATTATAAGCCTGGTTTAACTGATTTCACATGTATGGTAAAAGACTTCAGAATCATATATTATTCTTTTTGTTGATTCCATTAAAAAGTAACTTAAATGTTTTAGAAATCTAATCTTTAAATTTTGCTCTTTTCAAAATTTGCCACCTTTATTTGCTTTATTTTTTTTAAGTAGATATGTCCTCTTCTAAAGTTACCAACCATCTTGTTTTGGGAGGGAATTAGGGAATTTACTGCACACAGTCCTTTTAGTGCTAAAACTGGGAATATCCAAGGGAAAAAATGGTTGATCACTCTATCCTTATTTTTAATCTAAATATAGCTAAATACCTACCAATTCTATCTCTGGTCTTAGATTCATTAGCTAGCTTCTTTGAGACTGAGTTCTTATCTATAAAATGGAAATTAATAATCTCATCCTCATAAAGTTGTTGTGAGAAATAAAAATAATTTTGTAAATATTCTATCACCATTCTTGCCTCATAATAGATGGGCAGTAAATGACATTTGACTAGATGGTCTATTCCATTCTTGAGAAATGAAAATAATTGCTCGACATACATAATATATGAAGAGTCCTAAAATGTTCATGAATAATGTGTAATATGAAGAAACTATGTATAGGTTTCACAATGTTTTTGCACCAAAATACACTCATACTTACTTGTTATAGCATGTTAAATGGAATCTAATTTAAAGTAAGAAGTATAAGACATCAGTTTTAAAAGAGCCCCTATGAAAGCAATATGAATTCTGCTAAAATTGAAGCAAAAACAAACATCAAATTTATGATGAAATTTGGGTGTAAGAATGGTGAACACATTCATGATTTACAAAAAGTTCATGGAGCCAATGCCTCTCCCAAATCAGCAGTTCCAAAATTGATAACTCATTTTAAGAGGGGACAAGACCAAGCTGAAAATGAACCTCAGAATGTCAGACCATCTATATCAATTTTGCAAAAAATGTCATTTGTTCATTCTCTAATAAAGAAGACCAATGCTTAACAGCACAAATAGTAGGTAACAACATGGACATCTCAATTGGTTCAACTTACACAATTCTGATTTACAAATTAAAGTTGAGCAAACTTTCCATTCTATGGGTGTCCAAACCACTGTGTCCAGATCAGCTACAGACAAGAGTAGAGTTTTCAATGGAAATTTTAAACAAGTGGGATCAGAATCCTGAAGCATTTCTTCAAAAAAATTGTAACATTTCCTCAAAGAATAAACATGATTTTACATGTATGATTTTGAAAGCAAAGCACAATAAAAGCAATTGTCTGATCTGGTCCAGTCACAGAGAAAGCATACCAATCAAGAGCAAAAGTCATGACAATCGTTTTTGGGACTACTAAAAGTATTTTTCTTGTTGATTTTCTGGAGGGTCAAAGAATGATAACACCTATTTACTATGAGAGTGTGTGAAGAAAATTAGCCAAAGTTTTAGCATAAAAACACTCAGGAAACTCAGGAAAGCTTCACCAGAGAAGCATTCTTCATTTCTTCACTATCACAATGCTCCTGATCATGCTTCTCATTAAATAAAGGCAATTTTATAAGAGTTTTGATGGAAAATTATTATACATCCACAATAACGTTCTTATTTGGTGACTTCTCACTTCTTTTTGTTTTCTATTATTAAAAAATATTCATAAAGTACCCTCCTTTTTCTTTTGTCAGTAATGTAAAAAAGACTGTATTGATGTGGTTAAATTCTCAGGACCCTCATTTCTTTTGGGATGGACTAAATGACTGGTCTCATCACTTACAAGGTGTCTTGCACTTTATGAAGCTTATATTGAGAAATAAAATTTATGTTCTTAATTTTTATCTTTTTATTTCATTTTCCACAAACTCTTTGAATTCCCCTCATATAAATATATTCAAAAATAAAATAACAGAAAAAAATCTGTGTGATGAAAATGAAGTTAGTTCTCAGAATAAATAATATAAATCATAACATGAGCATATAAAGAAGTAGAAGAACTTCAGCAATAACGATATAATAACTGTGTTGGAGGAAATAGGTTTTATTTTTAAATAATTGACCACAAAAATCTTATTAATAAAAGTGATGTTAATATAAAACATTGGTAAGAATATTAGGAATCGCTATTCACCTGCAATTTGATGGAAGTATAAATTTGCACCACCTTCATAAAGGCTAATAAACAGCATATCAAAATGTCCAGTAAACATATCATTTGACCAATATTTTCACTACTAAAAATCTTTTCTACAGAAGCACTTGCACATATAGACAAAGAAATATATATATGTGTATATATATATGTATGTATTTATATAACAAACAATGGCTATTTCAGCACACTATTTTGTAATAAAAATTGTAAGCAATCCAAGAGTTAAATATATTCTGATGAGTGTAGCTGCTATACTATAAAACATTACAAAATCATTAAAAATGACAATAGAAACCTATAACTACTGACATAGAGAAAAGTTTGCAATGCAGTATTGTTAAAAAAAAAGGGGGAGGAAAAATACGATGCATAAGTATATAATAAGACTTGCAGAAAGAAAAATGTTATTTATTATGAAAAAATTATGTGTATGTGAAAGAGAGAAAAAGAAAGAAAGAGAGCAAAGACTACAGATATCCAGAAATAAGCACTGTAACATTTAAAGCTAGTTTCCACTAGAGAGTGGAACTGCAAAACAGGAAAAGATATTTATTATATAATTAGATCCTTCATAAGAACATTTTCATCTATGTTGGGCCACATATACATTGGTGTTCTCATAAGATTATAATGGAGCTGAAAATTCCCATTCCCTAATGGCACGGCAACCATTGTAATGTCATCACGCAATATATTACTTATGTGTTTGGGGTGACACTTGTGTAAACAAATATACTGTACTACCAGTCATGTAAGAGTATAGCACACACAATTATGTTCAGTGCATAATACTTGACAATGATAATAAGCGACTATATACTAATTTGTGTATTTACTGCACTATAATTTTAATATTTCTCCTAAAGTGTATTCTTTCTACTTATAAATATTTTAAAAATAGCTATAAAATAGCTTCTACAAGATCCTTCGGGAGATACTTTAGAAGAAGACATTGCCATTGTTGGAGATGACAGATCAAATATGGCATTGCTTCTGAAGACTTTCCAGTGGGGCAAGGTGTAGAGGTGGAGACGGTAATGTGGATGATCCTGACCCTGTGTAGGTCTAAGCTAATGTGTGTGTTTATGTCAGGTTTTAGCAAAATAAATAAATAAATAAATAAAAAGCAAAATAAAAATTAAAATAGAATACATTGATGAAATAAAAATATTAGAATTATTCATATAGACTAAAAATATAGTTAAGTACTATGTGACAGCCATACAATATGTTTATATTTCAAGTTTAAACATTATTACAAAAGAATCGAAAATTAAACAAATTTAGAAGTGAAGAAATGAAAAAGAAAAGGTTACTTTGTTATTGAAGAAAAGTTATTTTAAATAAATTTAGTGTAGCCTAATAGTACAGTGTCTATAAAGTTTACAGAAGTGTACAGTGATGTCCTAGGCCTTCACATTTATTCACCACTGACTCAGCCAGAGCAACTTCTAGTCCTGCAAGCCTTATTCATGGTAAGCACCCTATAGAAATGCAACGTATTCTCTGCATCCTCAACAGCATCTTTTATTGTTTATTAACGATGGCCATGCTTACCTACCTTCCATATGACCCAGCAATCCCCCTACTGGGAATTTACTTGGAGGAGCTCAAATCATTCTACAAAAAAGGCACCTGCACACGCATGTTTATTGCAGCACTATTCACAATAGCAAAAAAACATGGAACCAACCATGCTGCCCATTGAAACTGGACTAAAAAAAATGCAGTACATATACACAACTGAGTATTGCACAGTCATAAAGAAGGACAAATATATGGACTTTGCAGCAATTTGGATGGATTTGGAGTCTATAATACTCAGTGATCTATCACAGAAACAAAGAACAGAGTACCACATGTTCTCAGTCATAAGTGGACCCTGAACATTCATCTTAATACTATAAGAAAGGGATTTGCAGTAGTGGGATACTGTCAGTGTTGGGTGGGGGGAACACAGCATCAATAAGGATACCTGATCTCAAACCAGGCTAGTGGGAACCAAAGTGAGGCCCAAAGTTTAGTTGTTCACTTGTATAACTAATCCTGAATTGTACCTCACATCTTTAAAATATTTATCAAAAAAAAAGAAATGCAACATTTAAAAATGTTTTATATTAAAATTTTGCTATGCCTTTTTATGTTTAGAGGTGCTTAAATGAGCAAATATTTACCATTGTGCTACCATTGCCTACCGTATTCAGGACAATAACATGCTGTATAGGTTTGTAGCCAAGGAGCAATAGACTGTACCTTACAGCCTAGGTGTGTAGTAGACTATACTATTTAGGTTTGTGTGTATATAGTCTGTGATGTTCACACAATAAAATTGCCTAGTGATACATTCTTTTTCAGATCATGTCTCTTGTGTTAAGTGACACATGACTACTTATGAGGTCTGACATTTAAGTTTGCAAAATTGCCACAGTGCAGTTATGACGGTAGCACCGTACAAACAACTCAGTAAAGTTTCATAACCTTGGTATATCAGTGTCCTACAGCTGTGTTCATGTTGATATGTGATGACATCTTGCTAAGTGACATTCATTATTGTTGTTGCATGTTTTTGTGTGCTGTAGCAAGAATGACAGAGCCCGAATTAGAGCAACAAACAAACATTACTTTTTTTTTTTTGAGTTGGAGTCTTCTCTGTTGCCCAGACTGGAGTGCAGTGGCCGCTCCCGGCCACCGCAGCCTCGACCTGC